>NC_052402.1:18179984-18479984 GCF_009389715.1 Phoenix dactylifera
AGGTCGTGGAGAGGGGTGGTCGTGCGCTCCTTGATAGATGACTCTTATGCTGCTTGGGTCTGAGGGAAGCCATTCAAGTCTCTTTTTGGCCTTGCATCGCCTGTTTCGGCACTTGAAGTAGCTTCTATCTTGGAAAAATCATGACAGATAAGAGATCTATCTATCTATCTATCTATCTATATACATGTCTTTTGAAGGTAATGAAAAAAAAAACACTTTCTCAGATATGTTATACCTGTTCTTCCTTATGTTTTGGATGAATTTCTGGCCATATTTCTTCCATTCATAGCCATCCTCGGGCATCATGGGACTGCGGCCTTCTCTAGCATCTTCTCCTTCCCTGGCAACATGAAGATTTTGCATTAATCATCACTGGAATGGAATGCTCTTAAGATCTATCTGGACCAACGTCTTCATAAGAAAACAAGTATATTTGTCTGAAGAAGTGCAGACACCGGATGGAGCAATAGTTATAGGAGGAAGAAAGGTGATAAAGGTAGAAATAATTGGAGACATATGGGGATAGAAGTTCTAACCATGGAAATGGAGAAAGAGAGAGAGCCTTAAATAACATAGGTACATCAGATGTGAACGCCTAAAACACTTACATATATATATATATATGCATGTAAATAAATTGGCGACCACACTCAAAACTTCCAAAAAGCTCGACGGAGAACTCTCGAGTGAGATTCACCCACATGCAGAAGGTTTTAAATATGATGGAAGACCTTGTAGTATTACTTGAGGTGGTGGTGATGCCGTTAGTAGATCGTGAGAAGTGAAAGAAGGGGAAAGAACAAATCATAGGTGCTCTTCAAAATGATAAATTTACTGAAAATAAGGACAACATGTAATCATACTAGATATTTGTGGCAGTGGAGGCGGCTGTGGTTAGAGATTGAGGGGGGGGGGGGGAATTAAGGACATGGTGGGAGGAAGCATACAAGTTTGTGGCTGGAGGAGTTGTAGCAGCCATGGGGTGACTTCCCTTTGAAAAATGAATTAGAGGCGGTTCAATTGTTGGCAATCAAGGCATATTTTGAACTTTCATTTGAATGGTGGTGGGCTTCTTATTACAGCCTTGGCTTTTATATCACGTCTTTGTCGCACCAAGGCAGAGAGAAGTTTCATCACTTGCTCTACGTCACCTCAACTCGTCACCATTCAATTTCCAAGATCACCTGCTGCGAAGGTGTCCCATCATAATGGTGAGTAGGGTCCAATATTAAGCGACCACTGCTTCATGATACCCTATATGATTTGCACCATACAATACCTAATGCTCTATCAGAAAATGGACAGCTATCAACAGCGAGGTGCCGTGTATGGCAGGTTAGCCTATCTTGTTTGATCGTGGAGGACATCGAGTACTGCACACCACTTTACGGTACAAACCATGCATTATAGGGGATCAATGCTCTTCGTTACTAGAAGGTAGTAGGTTATTATCATAAAAATAGTGAAGTCTAACTTTTGTCAATCTTATCTATCCCATAATTGTTATGTGATCGAACAAGTTAAAAGATCATTTCTCCTAGAGGTCCACCACGAAGCCGCCTCCTCCCCACCCCACCCAACCTTTCCTTTTCATTTTTTTTTTTGGATATTGAAGTTGTAAACTAGCAAGGTCAGGAGATTTAGATGAAAGGATATTAATTCAGAAATTATTTCTGTTCAAAGCAATTAGTTGAGTTGGGTTAGAGTCTAGGATAGGAGCTAGGGAATCTTTGAAGAGGTTATGACTTTGCACGCCTGCCACAAAAATCATTGAAAAAATATGTTAACTTCTTCCTTAGGATGTCGACGTGGAACAATTTTCCACGCTTGTCCGTGTGTCGACGTTTTCAACTTTTTCTACATATATTTTTTCAATGATGTTTTTCTACTCTCTTTCTTAACTATGATTGTATACGTAGATAGGAGAAGATGGATATCCATTCTTTATCAGCAATCCTTCTTGATCTTTATTGGAAGAGGGTTGGTACAAGGTGAATGTGAATGGAGATATTTTTGCAAATACGTAGAAGTCAATATAGGTGTAGTGACTGGAAAATTCAAAGGAGATTTTATTGCAGCTATATCATGGAATTTTCAAACATGCTATTCTAGTGGACCACATAGAAGCACTGGCTTCAGAAGGGAGCTTGTTTTACTCAGAGCTTGAGGCTTTATTTGCTGAATCTAGAATGAGATTCTTTAAAGGTGTGCAAAGCTTTTATCTTCAAAAGAGCTGAATCTTTCTCATCTTAGAGTTAATGTTTAGAGTTTATGCATTGCTCTTCAAGATTATAATGCGTCACTTGTTAAAAGAGAAGGCGACTTTGTTGCTCATACTCTTGCACTCCTTACTTCTCAAATGGTAAATAGCTCAGTTTGGATTGAGAAACCTTTGGACTCTCTTTTATCCTTTGTCATCGAATGATGTAATGTTTTATTAATAAATTTATGTGGTAGTCCCATTTTGATGATTATAACTGAGAGAATTTATATATCTTAGATGGTTTGAAAAATAAAATTATTTGCATTCTAGAGAGTGACTATTCACACCCCTTTTAATTTATATTCTATAGCAGGTTTTGATTCTTGATATATAGTACAAGTATTAAAAGACTTTATCAACACTAATAAAATTAATAGAGTGAGCTTACAGAATCTCATATACAAAGGATTATTTTAGTACATGAGATACTGAATTCTAGGCCCATATGGTTAAAGCGTTACTGTTTTTAATTTTTTCCTCAATAATCTATTATAAAAAATAAAAAAGTAATTAAAATTATTAGTTGATATGTCTATATTGTACTGACCAATATTTCAAGATTCCTTGGTTCATATATTTATAAGCTAAGAGGATGCAGTTGGGAATGGAAAAATAGATGATTTGATCGATGAAATTGCACTTCCAAGATCAACATATAAATATAAGTAAACTGTACCAAAGAATATTTTGGTTGGTGAAAGAAATTTTCTCAAAAAAAATTATTAATATATCAAAAGACTACTCCATGTAATGCATTAGACGTATATTTATTGGACATGATCTTGTAATCCTAATTCAAGTATTAAACATGATATAGAATTATACTCGAAATAAATTTCGACAATAAGGAAACATGCAATATTTTCTCTAATGAAAAATTCATAAAAAATTTGGAAACTAAAATATTTTCCTTATTAAAGTCTTTGCACGTGAATCCTATGGCTCCTACAATGCTTGGCATACTTTAACTAATCATGGTGCCTATTGGTTGTACTCTGTGCTGCATCATAAAACCTCATTTTTTACAAGCTGATATCTTGGCTAATCGTAGTATATGTTGGCTGCACTTTATGCTGCATCATAAAACCTCTGATATCTTGGCTTTTGTTATTTTTAGCTAGTTGTTTTGTGTAAAGTCCTAGTTGTTACCATGGTGCTTACTTTCTGCCATACATGACAAATAATTCTTCTAAAAAACAACGATCTCCTTGTTCCCTCATAAGAATTCTTAGTTTTCTTTTTTCCTTTTTTGGATAAACCACGAGAACTCTTTTGTCGACAACTCTCTAGATGCCAATTTGGCTCTGTAAGAACTCAAATGGCTCTTACAACACCAAGCCAACATAAATCACTAAGCAAATACCTTCCAAGGAAGTGAACTATTAATGGAGAATTCACCTAGAAATCATCTCTTCTAATCAATTTAATCATCTTCCCCTGGTTGGCAAATTCACCCAAATGCCACTTTGGTGATCTTTATCCTGGGATAATGTGATCCGCAATGATCTAAGACTACCATATTTGGTATGCTATGTTTCAATGATTAAATATTTTTGGATATCAACGAATAACCTGTTTGATATTCAGAGAGTAAAATGGACTTGCATTATCCTCTCCAAAAAGCCGTGGACTTGCCTCAAGGGACCATATTTTTCGGACCCTGGACTGTCTTTTCTTTGCAATGGGCTCCTTTCAGTTGTTGGCCCAATATAAGATGGGCCTTTGGGACACTGGTTGTAAAAGGAATTCTATCTGTCAAAGCTCAACAACTTTTTTCTCGATATTATATCATGGTTCGATATCATTTCTAATCAATAAAACTCAAAAATAGTAGTTAGGGACCAAGGGTTACTGTCCAATTAAAGGGCCTTAATATACTCGTGGATTATGGACTGAATTTTCAGTGTCAATTTTGATGTTTCAAGCAATGTTCGATTAAATCTAGTAAATGTTTCTATATTAGACTTCTCTAAGTTGGACATATGGCATGACGATGTTGTAGGACACCAGAAAAATTGTATCATTCTTGGTTGTGGATATATAGAAGTCTTGTGCTGGGGCAGTTCTTTGTGTTGCAAGCCATACTCTGGTTCATCATCATCATTCAGGCCTGTATCCAATAAGTCTCAAGCCATTTTGTAGTGGGCTAACAAATCCATCATGCTATATGTATTTCAAAACCCGAACTGCATAAGCTACAAGTAATTAAAGTTCATTTATTACTAGGATTGTTAGCAAATTATCGTGCACCACCTATGTGTGTGTCCGTATATATATAGGGATGTCCATTTAGATCCGGTTAGATTTATATTGGATGATGAGGATGCAACGATTCAAGTCATTAGATGTAATCTACTAGCTCTAAATTGCTTATACACCAAAAATTTTATAATTTGAAAATCTCTAGCCCATACATCAAATGGTCAAAAAATTAGACAATTTAAATAACATTAAATTATATTATTGAGAATAGGCCTCTCCTCACACCGTACCAGTTCATCGATATATTATTTTAATCGCTCGATGCATAGACTAAGAGTATCCAAATCACATGATATATCGTGCATAAGCTATTATCCAAATTATTGATATGGGATCCACACCGTTCAATCTAGATCTGATCATAAAGGAACAATGGAGTCCTATTTTGCTTCGTTCTTTCACTCTTGTTGCCCATATGGAATTTTTTGATGCAAGTATAGATCAATGAATTGGACTACATTAGCATATATCAAGGTGAACATCTAACCACACTGATGCAATAAATAGATTTTTGTACGATGTTATTCAATGAGCAGAGCCCAGGCTAGCCCGAGTCATGTCACGTACTGCAGCTTTGCTCAGCTTACAGCTAGAGGTGGGCAACGGGCCGTGCCGGGCCCCCCGGGCCCAAAGACTAAACGGGCCGTACCTGGCACGGCCCGTCCAGCACGGAAGGCCAGCCCGGCCCGGCCCCAGGCCCCTCTATTGGTGGGCCGGGCCGGGCACGGCCCATAACGGGCGCAAACGGGCCGTGCCAGGCACGGCCCGCAACGTCTCCAGACGGGCCGTGCCTGGCACGGCCCGTAACGGCTCCAGACGGGCCGTGCCAGGAGAGAGGGGGAGGAAAATAGCCGTTTCCAACGGCTATTTTCGTGAAAATGACCCTTTTACCCCTCCCAACAGTCCAATAACGGCTGAATTGAGGGGTATTTTGGGAAAAAAAATTTTTGGGCTTCTATAAATAGCCCATTCCTCCCTCATTCTCACCACACCAAACCTCTCATTCTCTCCTTCTCTACTGCTATTATTTCTCTCTTCAAAGTGCTCTTCTAGCAATTTAATTTTTAGTTTGTTCAAGTGCTACACAAGAGGAGGTTCCTGTTGAGAAGAGAAGGTCGCTTCTGTTGAGAGCACAAGAGGAAGCTCGGAATCTCGGCTCTGCCTCTGCCCTCCGACCCTCTACTCAATTCCTCCTTGCGGTTAGTTTTTATTTTTTGAATTAATCATAGATATGTCATCTTTTGAGGAAAGTCAGTTTGGCATTCCTGTTTCTGAGGGAGAAGAAACTAATCCCCAACCCCCTGTTCCTAGTTCCTCTAGAACTGGTGAACCGAGTGAAGGTCAAACCTCTTCTCGTAAGGGAGTCTGGAAAGCTAAATGTAAAAAATGTGCCAAACTTTATAGTTGTAGTAGTAGTGGGGGAACAGGGCATTTAAAAAGACATCAAGAGAGTCATAGGATGCATGATTCTTATGCTCAAACTCAAAGTATCCTTAATATACAAGGGGGATTACTTGTAGGTAATTTTGCATATAATCATGAAAATCAAAGAAAAGCACTTGTAAAATGGATAGTTAAGGATGAATTACCTTTTAGTTTATGTGAATCTTTTAATTTTGAAGAATATGTTCAATTAAACCTACAACCTGCTTACAAAAGAACTAGTAGGCATACATTTAGAAGAGTAGCTATGACCAATTTTTTAGCAATGAAACAAAATTTAATTGAAACACTTTCTACTTTAAATGTAAAAATTTCATTAACTTCTGATATTTGGTCAGCATCTGTAGGTAGTAATTGTTTTATTGCCATTACTGCTCATTATATTGATAATGATTGGCAATTAAATAAACGTATTCTTGCTTTTCGTGCTTTTGATTTTCCACATTCTGGGCAACAAATTTCAAATATAATTTATCAAACTGCATGTTCATATAATATTAATGATAAAATTATGTCTATTACTTTTGATAATGCATCTAATAATAATTCTGCTGTTGTATTATTAAAAGACTCATTGCATCCCATATTAGATGGAAATTTACTGCATATTAGATGTGCATGTCATATCTTAAATCTTTCTGTTCAAGCTGGCATGGGCATGATTCAAGATGTGATTTCAAAAATTAGAAATGCAGTTTCTTTTATTCATACTTCTAGATCAAGACTTCAAGAATTTAAGGAATTATGCATAAATCATGGTAAACGTTTTAAAAAATTTAAACTTGATGTAATTACTCGTTGGAACTCCACATATAGCATGATACATGATGCATACCCATATAAAAATTTATTAAGTGCATATATTAATGATCGTGGATTAGGATTTACATTGACTGAAACTGATTGGAATAAAGGAAAAATTTTGGAAGATTTTTTGCTTAGTTTTTATAATGCTACCAATGTTCTTTCTGGTATTTATTACCCTACTTCATGTTCATTTTTACAACAAGCATATATAATTAGTCAAAAATTTGCAGAACATAGATATGATGATGTTTTAATGCCTATTATTGACCTAATGGAATCTAAATGGAATGAGTATTGGGACAGGATATGTCCTATGCATAACTTAGCTGCTGTATTTGATCCTAGAGTTAAATTAAATGGCGTGCTAATTTTACTTGATGCATACTCTGAAAATATGAATCAAGATGCTGAATCTGCTAAAGATGAGGTAAAAAAACTTCTTTATGATATTTATGCTATATATGATGAAAAAATTCGTGGATCTAGAACACAAATACAAACCTCTATTTCTCCTTCTAGTAGTTCTTGTTCGTCATCTATTTTTTCATTCATTGCACAGAGAAGACACACACATGCTTCAAGTTCCTCTTCATCTTCTTCATCTTTAAGTAGTGAACTAGAATTTTATTTACGAAATGATCTTCATTCTGCATATGATGAAAATCAAATAGAGAATCTAGATGTATTATCTTGGTGGAAGAGTGTTAGAAATCAATATCCTGTTATGTCTGCAATTGCACGCGATATTTTAGCTGTGCCGATGTCCACGGTAGCATCGGAATCCGCTTTTAGTGCAGGTCGGCGTGTTCTTGACGAAAAGAGAAGTAGGATGACGGGCGAAACGGTGGAGATGCTTCTCTGCTTCAAGGATTGGCTGGATGCTGAGGCAAGACTTCAAGATAAAGGTGGACATAATACAACATCCTCTGATGATGATGATACAAACACTACTGAAGACTGAAGAGTGAATACTGATTCACTGAATCACTGATGATTAGTAAGATTTCTTAATTTTTTATAATTGTACATTTTTATTGTATTCTGGAGGTCAGACCAAGGTCCAAACCTCGGCCCTTTCTTAGTTTCTTATTGTATTCTAGAGGTCAGACCAAGGTCCAAACCTCCCTTCATGTACCATTTTGATTTAAATTAATAAACTGGTAGGGGTCTATGCCAAACCCCCCACCATTAAGGTGGCTTTATATTCATAAATCATAAATTCTTAGTGTTCAATATTTATTAATTTATTAAAAAAATTTATGAAGCATTAATTTTTATCGGGCCGAGCCGGGCCCAGGCCTGGACCGTGCCAGGCCCGCGTGCCAGCCCGGCCCAGGCCCTTATGGGCCGTGCCGTGCTTGGCCCGCGGGCCTAGACCGGGCCGTGCCGGCCCAGGCCCGAAGCGGGCCGTGCCAGGCACGGCCCGCTGGCCAGGACCCTCTAGCCCAGCACGGCCCGGCACTGTAGCTGGCGGGCCGTGCCAGGCACGGCCCGCTTCGTGCCGTGCCGTGCCGGGCCGTGGGCGGCCCGGCCCAGTGCCCATCTCTACTTACAGCCCTTACAGGCTTGGCCTCTGAGTCTCTGACTTTGGCTTAAATTTTGACAAAAATATGAGTCATGCCTCAATGCGAACGTGTGTACTACCAAGCAATTCAAATACTCTGGCACGGCCCGCTTCGTGCCGTGCCGTGCCGGGCCGTGGGCGGCCCGGCCCAGTGCCCATCTCTACTTACAGCCACGGTCCGGCCCAGTGCCCATCTCTACTTACAGCCCTTGCAGGCTTGGCCTCTGAGTCTCTGACTTTGGCTTAAATTTTGACAAAAATATGAGCCATGCCTCAATGCGAACGTGTGTACTACCAAGCAATTCAAATACGAGGAGTTGAACGAATCCAATCCAAACTTTTCCAGTGCTTGCTTCCGGCCAACAATTTAATAGCGGGGACGGCACGTCACTGGTTCTTCACCGCCCAAGCCACGCGTCAATAAGGGGAAACGAGTGTTATCGCTATCAAAACCAAAACAAAAAACGGGAAACGGCTGTGGAAGAAGATAAAAACGGACGGAAACGTGAAACGACATGGGAGCTTTTCCCTCGGTTTTTTATGTTTTCGGCTGGCGGTGCATCAGCCTTTTGGGTGGCCGCGTGGGCGACGCTATTACTTTTCCTCTCGCCCGATCTCCTCACCACCCTACCGTCCTCCACTTCTCCCCCATTGTTTCGACCTTCTCTTCCTCCTCCTTCTCCACCGCCTCCGCCGCCGGAGTTCTCTGCCTCGTCGACGGCCTTGCTGTCGAGGACTTCAACCTCTCCACCGCCGATCTCGACGTGGACCCTGTTCCTCCTCCTTCGCCGGAAATCATCCCCAGAGTCAGTTGTCTTCCCTCCCTCCTCCTTTCTCTCGATTCGATCGGAAATACCAAGTAAAATGTTTAATTTTGGGTTGAATGCGGTAATATTTGTGCTCGAATTTAGCGTAAGAATTAGGTTTTATTCTTTAACGAATTAGGGTTTCTCGGTTGCTTTCCGCTTCTAAAAATTAGGGTTTATGTTTAGTATATTTATTCATTATCGATGCCGTCATCGTTTTCACTTCCGCCATTTCTCATAACATTTTTGTTCGCATGGAATGACAAAAAAAAGAAGCAGCCTTCGTGTTCTCCCTTATTATTATAACCAATTGGTTAAGCTCCCTCCAAACAGCAAGTCGAATAATAGTAGTAAGGGGCAGCCAACCTCCATGGCTTTTGTGTTTATTCTGGTACTTTACTGGGATGGAGCCACTTGGACTAGTAAACTAGCATAAACAGAGCCCCTTAACATCTTAATTCATATTTGAAAGCATTTAGAGTTGGCTTATTCGGGGACCCATGTGTGAAGATATCTACTTCTGTCAGTTTCAATTAGTTTTGTATGTTTCTGTTTCTCTCGCTTTCATAATATGTTAAACAACAAACACGCTATCACAATATAATAAATGTTTATGTTAAGGTGGCGGATTTGTAAACTAAAAACTTCTCTTACCTAACAACGTTCAAGAGTAAAAAACTTTATTATCTACTACTTTGTAACTAATAAATTTATTTAGCACTAGATTGTTGTAGATGTTTAATTGCAAACCTTTCTTTTCATACATATAATAGACCATAATGTTTTACTTACTCAGCAATGATATTTTCATTGTAGCAAATAATAGAGTTGTTCATGTACTGTTCTTTAAATTTTTTATGATTTTATATCAAACATTTATATATAAATGCTCATTAATCTACGACTGACAAAAGAAAAGAATGAACTTTTAAAATATGAAAACTAATTGCGGGTATCATTTTTCGTAGATATAGAATGTTTATATGCTTTTAGACTGTACTTCGGGATGAGTTTATTTCTGCAAATGTTTACAATTCCAATAAATTAGGAGAAATGCTAATCTAATAAGAATCATTTACATTGTTCAGAATTACATTTGAAAAAAAAGAAGCGAGTTGGATAGTAAAGAAAATAAGATTTGATAGAACAACTCAGTCACTAGATTTAGACTAAACATATTTCACTGCATGATGCATAGAAGAAGTTGAATCATTTTTTGGTAAAAAATTCTAGAACAACATGACTTATTAAATCAGTATGGGGTAATGTATCAAATTGAAAAAAAAAAAAACAATATGGGTTGGCTATATGAATCTTTCTTCACTTAATTCCTCTCTTAGGTTCACTTCTCTGAAATGTCAAAAAAAAAAAAGTTCCAGTTACCATGTTGTATTGGGAAGAATGCCAAAAATCCTATTTATTCCCCTTTCTTGTATCTATTCAGCATGCATTTTACAGTTGGCATTCTCTTCTGATGTATGCTGCTATAATGCAGTGGTTTTCATAGCTTACCAAGCTCCCCTGGACATGATCAATTAGAGTAGAAAAATTCTCCATTAATGCATAGAACTTGGATTTGTGTTGCAAATCTCGTAGGAATATTTATTTAAATAGAAAAATAGATGATGCAGGATAGGTATAGGTTTAGCCTTAGCCATAATTCAATAACAAGCTTTTGAGATATGGCCACTCTTGGATAAATTATGATCCACGACCTAATTAAAGTCAACCCAGTGGGGTGTTTACATTTTCCAGCAAACAATTGTTATATGAGATGTCAAGTCATATCATGCTTTCAAATAGATCAACAGACCACAACATCACCTAGTTTCCTTTTTATTCCTAAAAATAATAGGTACCCAGTTAGATAAATCACCCTCTTATGAGATGCTAAGTATGTGCTTGAATAAGCTTCATAGATGATATCCCATTTTTCATACTTAATCTATGAAATAATAATTTATGTCCTACTAGAACGGGATAGTATCCTTGGTACCTTACCATTTCGATAGCTAACTGAGATTGGGGATACTTACTGGACACCAATCCATTAATGGGTTGGGATGTCTCTCCTATGGCAGTCCAAACTACTCGGGACTTGTCAGTTCCAGGGCTTCAATCAGTACCATGTGCAACCCAATTGAGTTGTTTGATTTTGAAATAAAAAAGAGAGAGTAATGAGCGGTCACGTTTTCTTTTTTCTTTTTGGCTTAGTTACGGGTTATTCAAGAACCATTTAAACATGGAAAAAAACAAAAATTATTTACCAAAACTTTATTAAAGATGAAATGCTGAAAAAATGAAAAATGAAAAAAGCAATACAGCATGATACTGGGATGTAGGACCATTTCATGAGGTGGGATAAAACCATCCTAGTATCATACCATTCCAATATTTATGGCTTCATATTGGCATCCTAAGCCTTGCTATGAAATATAAGTACCTCAATCATAGCTAAGAGCAATATTTTTGCGGACTTTATCATATTGTTCATCATACATAATTTATGTAATTCAAACCCCTCCTAACTCCTTGGAGAACACAAAGAGAGCAATAAGGAGAAAGCTCACCAAAAAATGTTGTGTGCATGCCATGCGCTCGCCATCCAAGATGGAGGACAACAATTACTCTATAAACTAGAAGAAAAATCGAAACAATTCAACCGAAACAAGTATCCTTTTCTTAACACAAATTATCACAAACACAACAAGACTGCAATTAAATACAAGAATGCTAATCTAAGAAAATTTAAATCCCATTCCACATCCAAGAAAAGGACTGACCAACTAGAGTAGAATTCAAATAACCTAATTATTCTCTTTTCGTATAAAATCTAGCACTACCATGATAACAATAATAGGCTTCAGTCAGCGAAGAAAGATCCCAAAACCTTATTTTTATCTTAACTCAACCCCAACCTACCAAAACAAAACCCAAATGGCCCAATTGTCCTTTTTCCAACCAAAAATTACAGAACCATGGGTAAAGAATCGCTCACCCATAAACCTTACAAATAAAATGACACCTCCCAAGTAAAGATTAGAAGCCCAAAACTTCATCGCTACAAGACATGCGTGTATAACTCTTATCCCTCCAAAACCATATATTATGAAATTCATAAAACCATGCATAAATGATAGATGGTTTGATCGGAAGGAGAATTACTAATCTTTTTTTTTTCAAGAAAGAGAGAGAAAGAGATAATATACTTGATGGAAGAAGAGTGAGATTATGGGGTTTGGGGGAGGGAAGACAAGAAAGAAGAGGTAAAGAGAGCATGCGGGCTATTCATTTAAGAGTGACAAGGCTGTCTTTTTTCTTACTCTCAGAAGAAATGACTCTAAATCTAAAGAATGTTTACAACGAACCTAAACGACATTAGAATTCCATAGACACCAAACCTGCTATCGAGAAGGCTAACTTCAGCCATCAGAACACTCCAAATACTGGACTGCACAACAAATTATGTGCTGATGTTGCATTGTATAGGGCCCCTTGTCGAGGGTGAGAAAATGAGTATTTTCTTGCTTTGTTTCATCTTATTCGACTTGATTAATTTACCTAGGTTTATATAATTTCACCACTGAATGTTGGTGATTCTCATGCACTGCTCTATGCTAGTCAACTAGGTTGTAATGAGAAAATTAAGGGGTAAAAGTATCACTACTCTTTGGCTCTAGAAAGTGGACATGGTACATAATATAGTCCAGAGGAACATGCAAGGACTAGGAAGTGCGGAAACAGGTATGAGTTATGATACGACATGTTATGAATACACAAAATATGACAAATCTTGAAAAATATTGAAAAAATTGGCGAATCAGACCAAGCACCCACAAATATTCTGATGGTGAGGCATAAACCCTAGCTTTGATTCTAGGGACAAACTCTATATCCATATCTCTGACACCAAATGAGGTGAATTAAACATAAAAATCCATAATATTTGATGGCAAGGCATATGAAAAATCATCGATTAGGGACAAACCCTAGAATGGACTCCGTGGACAAAGTACTCACCTTGGGTGGAAAAAAGCAAGGATAGAAGCACAATGGCAGAGGAGCAAGGGGGAGAACTAGTGAGTACCGTTGTCCATTGAGGCTGATTGTTGCCGGTTTCCATGAGATCCGATTGAAGGGAGGAGCTTGGCGCCAAAGTGATGCAGCCCGAATACAATCAAGATCGTGGACCGAGGTGCCAAATGTTGGAACTTGTCGGAAAGATTGGCATCGAAGGAGATGCAGATGGGGGAGAGAGGGGGCATTGAGGGTTTCAAAGGTCAAGAGAAGTGTGGTAAGCATAATCCTTGAGAGAAAAGGGGAAAGATAAAGTGAGGCCAAAATGGGTGAAGGCCTACTCCCACAGTTAATTCTCACTTCAGTGACTTCGGCTCCCAAGGGATACATGGTCACTTTAGGACCAAAATAGCTTTAAAAGCTAGGAGTGGGAACCGAGGTGAAAGTCACTTTTGAAGTGGACATTTGCTGTCAAATGCTTCAATTGGACTTAGGACCCCATCAGAAAAGTGATTTGGTCACTTTCGCTCACAACCAAACATGCCCTTAGTGGAAGTATCCAATTTGGTCTCGAAGAGACTGATGTTCTCCTTTTGTGTCTCAAGACAAAGCTTTAAATTTCTAATAACATTAAGTTGTGTTCGATACATCTTTGTCATATATGTATTTTAGAAATCAGATGTGCATTTTGAATCATTTCTAAAGCGACTTAAATGTGCAAGCTTAAACCATATAAGGGACTGTTTGTATGGAAATTGACTTAATTATCTTATATGCATTTAGGAAGTGATAGAACTGGCATATCATTGAGACAGAGTACTTGAAAAGCAGGAGAAAGGTATAATAGTTCTCAGATGTAATCATAAAAAAATATTTCTACTGTATACAAGAAATAACTCTTATTTATGAATCCTTAATTTGACCTTATTTGGCATTAATGAGTTTCACATATCTATGCTTTAATTTTTTTCATCTCACTATTATCTTTATAATATCCCAGAACTTTTCCCAATGTATCACCTCACAATTCTTTATGCTTTACAACTGTTGTAACTAAAAGCAGCTTATTGGGTCATGTATTCCTTACAACTAGTATCTCTTTTTTTTTGTAACCCCTCCAGACAATTTTGTACCTTACGATAAAGCTCATGATGATGTATTGCTTAGAATGTTAGGGGAGTAAAGACAACTCGAACAAACAAAATGAATATGGATGCTTGTGATGCATAAGTGTGAAAATGAGCAGAATAGTGTAATATATAGGTGAGATTAGGAGGCATATATGTTTCAGGCTTGCACTAGTTAAAGACATAGTCATGGAAAATTAATTGAGGTTGTATGGGCATGTGCATCAGAATTTTGTAGCCCGATCACTTCCAAAAGTAGGTAGGGATTCTTCATAAAGAGATATGGGGCCATTTAAACCAAACCATTGGTATGAAAATACAAAATCCAATCTCTGACTCCCAGATAAAGAGGAAGGATTCGTATTGAGAAGTTGTTTAGTCGATCGTCCCATTCATTTGATAGGCGGCCATGGGCCGGCATGTGGGATCGAGAAGATAGGGCGTCTGGGTTCGAGATGGGAGATGCAACTGGCGATAGACTTTCTAATCTCAGATGCTTCGGGCAGTTCCTTACTCCCATCTGAGAGAGAGACAAAGGAAGCCTCTTCAATTTCCAAGGAACCTTTACAGGGTCTAGAAAAAGGAGAGGAAGGTGGCATGGATGGGAGTTGTGGGAGGGTTGGAAAAGCTTGCAGTAACACTGGAGATTTCGGTTAAATATTAATGGTTGGAGAATGAAAATTTGCAAATCTCACCTTGAATAACTGGGATAAGATTTAGTTATGATGATAGGTAAAGGAATGCATAGTTTAGAAAGTTTTTACCTTTATGCTTTTTAACCTGAATGTGTTCATAGCAATCATGTGTCCAAATTATTTTTCCTCTCATTTCACAAGTGCACCTAAACAAATATAAGCTCCATAAGGTGGGTACTGGATTTCTGTTTTCATTATCTTGGGCACTTCATTAATATAGTAGGCAATACGTTAAGCTGGTTTCAAGTATCCACATTTGGAGAACCTGCATACAATATTGAATTTAATATGAGGCATTGAGTTTTTAGACGTGGTTGGTCTCCTTGACAATCTGACGTTCACCCGGGTTACCTCACATTTGTTGTTGACATTAGAATATGTATATATAAGAACTTTGCTGCTTTATGGTCATAATGACCTTGAAATCCCTTGTCATTATTTAGTTTAATTCTTCTGTTATTTTCTCTACTTACTATAAGTATCAATCCCTAGGAATTACACTTGTTTTGGAGTTTCCCTTCACTATATTTAAAAAAAAATACTTTTTACTTATTTTATTACTCTTACACAATGTTGCATCAACAAGGTAGCTGAAGTGACAATTTTTCAATGAACTTTCTGGGCAGATCCAAAGCCACAACCTGGATATCTCTGACGGATGTGGTGCTTCTCTTAACAGTTATAGAAAGAGCATAAAGTAACATTTAAATCTAGAAGTTAGTTCAATGAGCACAAACAAGCAGTCTGTCGGTCCTTTCTTTGATACCCTCAAGATGGAGAGAGTTAGAACAATCTTGACTCACACATACCCTTATCCACATGAGCATTCAAGACATGCTATGACTGCTGTAATAGTGGGATGCCTTTTCTTCATCTCATCCGACAACATGCATACTCTTATACAGAAATTGGACAAAAATATCAAATGGTGGTCCATGTATATCTGCTTGATCGGTTTCTTCTATTTCTTCTCTTCTCCATTTATTAGGAAGACTATTAAACCAAGTTATTCAAACTTCAGTCGTTGGTACGTATCATCTTCTCTTTTAGTATTTGAAAATTGCTTGTTTATTTTTTGATTAATGTTTTTGGAGTTATGTATGGATGACATGTTTGCTGGAATATATTCAACACTCTAAGAGAATAAAAAAAAGTAGTTTTTACTATTGGAAAACTGAAAAATCTTATTGGCCTTCTAAGTTGATTATTCTGCAGGTATGTTGCTTGGATTTTTGTAGCAGCTTCATATCATCTTCCAAGTTTTCTGTCAATGGGAGTGGATTTGAGGATGAATCTTTCTCTATTCATTACGATATATATTTCATCTGTCCTTTTTCTTACTGTTTTCCATGTCATATTTCTTGGCCTTTGGTATGTGGGCCTTGTTTCTCGTTTGGCGAAAAAGCGACCCGAAATCCTAACTATTATCCAAAATTGTGCTGTAAGTGCTTTACAAAAATTTTGATATGGCAACTGATTAATCTTCTATCATGATTTTTCTTCCTTTTTCATGCAAGCTTGACTGCTTGATATTGCTCTTTTGTGCTCATAATGCAGGTTATAAGTGTGGCATGCTGTGTATTTTATAGTCACTGTGGTAACCGTGCTATTGTAAGAGAGAAATCCTTTGATCGAAGACACTCAAATTGGTTTTCCTTCTCGTTTTGGAAGAAACAAGACAGAAACACTTGGATATCCAAGTTTCTCCGAATGCATGAATTTAAGGACCAGATCTGTTCATCTTGGTTCGCTCCAGTTGGTTCTGCTAGTGATTATCCCTTTTTTTCTAAATGGGTCATTTATGGAGAGGTATGGTATCAAATTCATGTTCATTTTCATTTTAATTTTCTAAACCTCACTTATTGGAGACCACTTGTTTCAGTGTTCTAACCATTTATTTTTCCAGTTAGCCTGTAGTGGATCATGCGGTGGTCTTTCGGATGAAATATCCCCCATATATTCATTGTGGGCAACTTTTATGGGCCTTTACATTGCAAATTATGTGGTCGAACGTTCAACTGGGTATGCATTAATTTTGAGTTTAAATCCTGGGTTGTGCTGAAGAGAATAATTTTGTTATTTATGCTTGGAAACACCTAAAAGAGTGGGAGCTTGTTGTTTTAGTAGGTAATGTCTAGGATGGTGACAATGTAGAAGGTTACCATCTTTTTCAAGGCGATCTCGTGTAAAGAACGTACAACTAACATTTATGCAACAATCCTTTTCCTTTATGCCAATAATAATTAGTTTCTTAAGATTTATTAGGCAAACTTTTCCTTAGCTATGTTCTCTTTATGTGTATCGTACAGATGGGCTCTTACACACCCTCTGTCAATATCAGAATGTGAGAAGTTAAAGAAACAAATGAAACCTGATTTCTTGGATATGGTTCCATGGTATTCAGGGTAGGTTGTTATCAAATATTTGATTTTTAGAATGAGATCAGGAGATCAAAATGGTGCTAACAGTTTTATGGTTTGACAGGACATCAACTGATTTATTTAAGACGGTGTTTGATCTCATGGTATCTGTCACTTTGTTTGTTGGGCGGTTTGACATGCGTATGATGCAGGTATTCATTTTTTTTTTCGAATGTCAGTGTGGATCTTGTGAGACTAATGCACCCTGTCAGTTCTCACTGGAAATTCTGCTTGTATGATATCTTAATCTATATTATTAATCATGCTGTATTGGGCTGTATTCTTGTAAGGGAACATGTATATCCATTCTGAAATTTATCGTTGATCTTTTTTTCTTCTGTTCGTGCTGGTTGAAATTTGGACTTTGTTTCTGAAGTTGTATTCTACTTCTGAAGTTGTATTCTACTTTTCGATTTGTTTGCACCTTTGTATCCAGAGTTTAGTTGATCAGTATGTGGTAATATTAAATGGAGCCCCCCCCCCCCCCCCCCCCCCCCCCCCCTTCCTTTTCCTTCTTTTCGATATAATTTTTATAGTTTTGTATGCTATGGCAATTTTGTTTTTCAAGTGTGAAGTCATGCTGCCTTGAATTTCTTCTGAATTGACTATTTAGTTAAATTTTCAATTCATTCTTTATTAACCAGGCTGCTATGAACAAGGTTCCAGATGAAGCTAAAAATGCTGATCTTTTCTATGATCATTTTTGCAAAAGAGACGATCTTTGGTTTGATTTCATTGCAGACACTGGTGATGGTGGAAACTCAACCTATGCAGTGGCTCGTCTATTGGCCCAACCTTCACTACAAATTAGATCTAATGGCTCCATGCATACCCTTCCACGTGGAGACCTCCTACTTATTGGAGGAGATCTCGCGTAAGATATCCCTATAATCTTGTGATTTTGTAGAACTTAAATTTGATATGTAGTCTTGGGAATTTATTTCTTTGTTTTCCCAGGTTAAGTTTGTCTTTTCTTAATGCAATCATGCTAATTATTTGTTGATTCATATATTAATAATATCTGAAGCTTTTAATTTTTGTTAATTTCCTTTTCTTGTTTTTTTTCTTCTATAGATTGTTGGTGTGATTGCATGAACACAAGAAGTTGGCCAAGGACAACTCCATTTGTTCTCCCTCTCTCTTTACTGGATTCTAGAAACTGAACTATAGTTGCCAACTAAAACAATCATGATGTATATTGGTAGTTTTGTACTCTATAAAGAGTCAGTGATTCCTGATGCGCCTATGATTGGCTCAAAAATTAGGAAAACAGCTCACCCATTTACAAGTATGCCATCACTTTAGCCACCTTTTATGCTTGATCCAAAAGAAATTTGTTAATGCCATCTATATCCTACCACTTGTTGAATGCAGTAGATGCCACATTTAGTCTATTAGAAAGGATAATAACTTAAGTTTATCTGAACTATTAGTTGGAAATATCTTTTAGTTAGTTCCATATATCCCCTCAGCTGGTCAGATCATCCACTGTTCTGATAGCTGCTCCATGATCGGTTATTATAACTAAATGGTAAAATTTAGTGATGTGCCACAAGTCCATGATAAAGAGAAAATCTTGACCCTCCATTGTGCATTGTCCTAATCGATCTGCCTGCCACTGTCCGATATGTTGGTCTCTGGGAGTCCAACAAGTGAGAGCAGGCTGACGCCGGAGTTTGTAGTCTCATTGAAGGATGGTGATGTGATGGGAAGTCAAAAAAGGGTCAGTGTTCTGTACATTGGTTTACAAGGGTAAAATGGTTGGACTGCTGAGATGGTCATAGATCCTAGGGAATACATGTAAGTTGGACGGGTTTACAGGGCCAGGGAAGTCATGCATGTCCTGATCTGTGCTGGGTCCTCCTGCCTGTGCTTGCTTGTATTTTACCATCAAATATGTTGATTTATGTCAAATAAAGGAAAAGGTACTTTGTTGCACCAGAAGAAATGATAAAAATAGTTTTCTTTCTGAAATAAGAGTTGTTTTTTTTGGAGGAGAATAAACAAAGGCTGCCAGGAAATCATGGCCCCCCGCCTGCCCCGCCGCAGCCAGTTTGTACTTTAAAGTAATGAATGTTTTAAGATGGGTGTAAGAAAAAAATTCTGACTTCTGTGTTCAGATGGCCTTCACCCTTTTCTTGCTGCTATAGGATTTTTTAATATATATTTTTTAAGTGGACTGTTAATGGAGTTAACGGCAAATGATGGACCTCCTTTCATACCTTCTACCATGCGAGACGGGCTTCATCCTTTTTTACATTGCTGATTTTTTTTTTTTTTTTGAATTAATCTTTTATAACTTCTAAAGTCTGTGGATTTAATTAGCTAGTGCTTTCAAATAAATAAGTGCCTTATGTCTCTGTCAAATGGGATGGGCCACATACTAAATCAGGGGTGCTTGACCATGCAAGAATGATTCTATGAACCGTGTAGAACCTAAATAATAGTTTCTTTTTATTATTATGTACATGTATTTTGCTGCAGAGAAGAGTGGATTACTTGAACAATTGTTGGAAACATGATAATGTTGGTTTGTTCGTTGACTCAGGTCGACTGTCTATTCTACAAGCTAAACTATTTTTTTGAGATACATTTTCTGAAATTCTTAATAATTAATAAACTGCAGGGCATGTGCATGACTTCTTAGCAATCAACAAAAGAGGTATTAACTGAGGTGCTGGATTTGGGAATTTTGGAAGGTTCTAGTCATCTTTGACGGTTTCATCAGCATGCATTTCTTAATGTTTGTGCTTAGCTTTGAAATTACATATACTGAATGTTGTGTATGGTATGGGGCTGGGAAGATTCTATGAAAACTTTTTAGATAAGTCCATGCATGTAATTAATTTTTCAAAGGAGTTTCGGACTAACATTTTTCTGGATTCTATTACTACTTGTTCTAACACATTGATTATGGTGCATAATGTATATATATTTTTTCACTTTGATATGGATATTCATTGGTGGTGGAGGTTATACGGATAGATGCCCATCAACATTTAATTATTTAGTACATAGTAGAAGGAGCCAATTCCAGCAAGCCGAATTTCCTTAAAAACATGAAATCACGAGTATATTTCTATGTGACAACTGTTCTTTGCACAGGTACCCTAATCCTTCAGCATTTACATATGAAAGGCGTTTTTTCTGTCCGTTTGAATATGCTCTCCAGCCTCCAACCTGGTACAAAGCTGAACATATAGCAGTGAAAAAACCGGAGCTTCCATATGGTGTGTCGGAACTGGGGCATTATGATGGACCTCAGTGCTTCATCATTCCTGGCAACCATGGTTGGTGGTTACCATACAAAGTTGCTTCAAAGAATTATAGAAATAAATATTACGATACTTATTGACACAGTTATTATTTTTGATATAAGTTGTATTAATACTGGGTATTCGTTTTGTATATTTGAAGGATAAGGATATACCCTAATCTGTATCTTTCACAGACTGGTTCGATGGGCTTAACACATTTATGAGGTACATATGTCATAAGAGCTGGTTGGGTGGGTGGTTTCTGCCTCAAAAGAAGAGTTACTTTGCTTTGCAACTTTCAAAAGGATGGTGGATATTTGGTCTTGATCAGGCTCTCCATGGTGACATTGATGTGTACCAGTTTAAATTTTTTTCAGAACTATGTCAATACAAGGTATATCTTGCTTTTCTTGTCCACTTCATCATGTTTTGCTGAGCTGATTATGCTTTTTTGTTTTGTTGGTACATTCTAACAAGAATTATAACATATAACAAGGTTTGTTATACGGATTCTTACCGCCATGTACGATGCGGTACTGTACCGTACGAGTACTGAACTAAAACTTGGTATGGGGGACATACTTAGTCTGCTAAACCAACCCTCATACCGGGCATATCAATACTTACAAGCATGCTATTGGTATGGGGTCCAATACCAATATGGCGAATTTTGTCATATATAATTTTTGTAGATCATGGCTAGTACACTAACATGGATTTTTCCTAAATATTCCAGAACATAAGAGATTTAGTGGGTGTCTGTTTCCTACTATCTTGAGCAAAAACATAAGTTTGAGTAATACAATCACTTTACAGGCAAAACAATGCCGGGCTTGTCCCATAGAACAGCCTAAACAGGGTGCTGCATTTAGGTCCCTGTTTTGCCTATCTAGGTAGACCATACGGTCCTCAATTTTTTAGCAAGACATTACAGTGTATGTCTCCACTTGAAAACATCAAAGAAAAAAATAGAAGTCCTTCATTAGTTTTTATAGCTCATAATATAGGCTGAAATGAGCTGCACGATTATGGTATCTATTCAAAATTATATATTTGCTGCACCCAAGGTCTGCTGAACCAGCCCGTACTGGCTGGTTCAGCACGTACCGTATCGGTACCAACCTCCATCGGTACGGTACAACCACATAAAATGGTTCAAGGCCGGAACCGCGCGGGGAAGAAGAAAGAAGAGAGAGGAGAAGAGGAAGAAAGAGGAGGAAGAAAGAGGAAGAAAGAAGAGGAAGAGGAGAAAGAAGAAGACGGTTCGACGTACCTCGGATCGACCCCCTCCCGAGCACTCCGACGCGCGCGCGGCTCTCCCAACGGTTCCTTCTTTGCTCGCGGGAGAAGGGGGGAAAGAGAGGAGAAGAGAGGAGGAGAGAGGGGAAGAAAGAAGAGGAGGAGAGGGCTCGGGAAGGAGGAAGAAGAAGGGAAGGAAAAAAAAGAAAAGAAAAAAAAATCTTTTCCTGCGTGCGGGGCAGCGCTCCCGTGCGCCCGCGAGCGGGGAATTGCTCGTCCCACGCGCAGGAAGCTCGATCCCACGCTCGCGTGCGGGGACTTGCGCAAGGCAGCGAGGCCGCGTGGGCCATTTAATGCCATAGAGGGGCATTTAATGCCACTATGTATAAATGCCACTCTATGGCTAAAACGCGTCCGTGCGCGCGTCGCTCTTTTTTTTTTGGTTCTGGTTCGGCACCGGTTCCAATCAGTACCGAACCGATACCGGAGCCCACCGGTACACCAGTTCGGTCGGCTCGGCGGACGCTGGCTGCACCTTAAATTTGATATTTTAGAATAAAAATGTTTTGAGCTGGTGGAAGATAAATATCCAATCTTTGAAAAAAGCCAATGAATTCAATCTTTCAAAAATTACCTGGCAATGAAAACTGAATTTTACACTAGACAAGACTGCATTGAGAGATCATCAAAATGAGGAATAGAACTTGAAAACAAAATATGTCATGTTCATGATAAAGTAACCGGTTAAACATAGCAGTTTAGTGCTTGGTGTTCAACAATATGAATCCCAGTTATTCATTGAAAAAAGGTATGTCATCTTTTAGAGGCCTAAGAGATTTCTTGGTAGTCAAGAACATATCCTCAATAGTAATCTGAATAGGCAAGATGACTACTAAATATAAGCTTGGCTGCTTCAAATGTAACTACAGGGTGATGCGTGGATTGACAAATTTGATGGACAATCAGCAGTTGTCAAATATGTAAGAAATCCATGGGAGAATTGAAGTGTGGCATTGGAGAATAAAAAACTATTATATGGAATAAAAGTCAATTAATTAAAATGTAGCAGTCTTACCTATCAGCATTATTGTTCCCAGGCATATCTAGTTGAAGATAATCAATTCGGAATAAATTGTAGCTTTAATCTTGTGGAAAATTCTGAAAGCTAAGTCCTTTATGTCAAAAGCAAGTGTGAATTGAGAATAAGGGCATGGGAATCCTTGATAACTTGCAGAAGTTGAACTGCTCTTTTATGATAAGAAATCAAATAACTGCTTGTAGTTAATTAGAGTTTAAAATTCGTGTTCGGGAAACTATTAACAAGGCTACAATGAACTTTACTTGTCACTGGCAAAAAAGCAAGAAAAATGCATTTCAGGGATTTATCTTTAGATCAACCACCTCCATTGAACTTATTAAGGGAGCTCAAATCAGAATCTTCTTACAGGACTGTTTGGTTTACAGTTTACTAAAACAAATTAATACAAAACAAGAATGAGTTATGCTGAAACATTTGATTGGTTGCTTTCCACAAAATCTATTTTGTTAAAATTGATTGGTCATAGAACCTGAAAATGAGTTTTATGAGAAAAGGCCTCCCCATGTTTTTAGTAAAACCCGTTTTATGGAGATCATGTTTTATAATCATCTGTTGTAGAAAACACACATGCAACCAAACAGCTCCTAAGATTGTGGTGAACTTTTGCCAAAAATACTGATGCTTAGGTTGCTGAGGTTTTCCTGATCCTTGTTGAGACTATTAGATGTTAACATGGGTGTGAAATGGGACACAGGCTTTAAATACAATCCTGTAGATGAACTATTGAATCTCTGGTGGATGGCATCGATATCGTGTAATACTCAGATGAGGCTTTAGATATGCTACCAAGTTACTCATAAAATAGGAGCTAGGAAAAGCATGAAATGCATCAAGCCTCCAATGTAGGCCTAATAAATGAACTCATATATTGATTATGTGATCTTAGGGGCATGCACGCCACAATACAAGCATAAAAATAATTTGATGTGCACTTGATGTGTAGTAAAACACCATATAAAATAATTTGATGTGCATCTGCTGTGCTCGGAGACCTGTGGACTCTGCAGTTGGCCACCGACTTTAGCATGTTGGAGGAGGCGGGGTGTTTGGTCTATATCCCACATGGGGTTGACTAGAGACTCCTTGCTCGTGAGCCTCATTTATCTCTGCCGAACAGTCTGGGCTCAGTTTGTCTTCTATAGCACTCTTCCTATATTTCTCCTTTTCCTCCCCATGTTACTCTCTTTTTCTTTAGATCTTTTCTTTTCTTCCTTTTCTTTGAGGGCTTCCCCTCTCCTTTTGTTATCATTTCATTATCTCAATGAAATGGTTGTGCAAGTTGTTGCACTGTTTTCTCAAAAAGAAAAAAAGCAACATGCATACACATATATAGTGTGTTATATATACACACAAATACATATAATACTTATTTATAGTACACCATCATTGCTTTTGTTATGCGTTTAGCATTGGCTAGGATGATAGAATAGTTTTCAGAAGCATGCATACTTGGGGGAGCAAGTATTGTCTAACTCATCTAGTTCATGTTCCAATCCTATTGATGAGTTTATTTAAGTGTTGGTTGACATCCTTGGACCAAGGATTAAAATCCCAGTACTGATATTCGGGTTGGTCTGGTACCATGTCAGTATGGTATTAGGATGCATACGGATACCATTAACAATAAGAATGAACAGAAAAAATAAAAGACAATGTCCTGGGATGCCAGACCATCCCAATTGAGAAGGAAAGAGGAGGAAATAGAAGGCCTAATGATAGGAGAAATAATTATATAGAAAAACAAGGCTTTATAGATAAGCAATTCAATTATCAGACAAATACAAAAATACAAAAAGGAATAACCTTATATTTGAATATTCTAAACACCTACGAATCATTTTTAAAAAAAAGGATAAACCAAATATACAGGGAAATCGGTAAAACTCTAATCTATGCCACATCTGAATCCTAATTACATTCATCTAGGACTTGTTTATGCGTGGATAAAGTTTGAATAAGGGATGAAGGCAATATATGACCATCAAACTCAGTGGCAGAAGTACTAAGTAAGATCAATGTTTAAAGTCTCAATATTGGCATCCGTATTGGCACATCACCAATATGGTATAGACTGATGGGGTACTGTACCATTGGTAGGAATCCTTAATACATAATCTTACTCAGAAAAATCTAGAAAAACATTTTATGTATTTTTAACCTTGCTAGGAATGGTGACTCTAAGATGCACATGGGAAAAGTTATTATTATAATGTTTTGGTTGATGACATACCCTTTTTACTACCACTATTATGCAGAATATTGGTTTCTCGAGTCCAGATTATTTTGTAAGTTATGTAGTTTTTTTTATTAATTATGTTGATGTGTAAATGATAGTTATCTGAAAACTTATTGCATGGGATATTTATTTTTTTGTATCTATGATTGAATGCTTTTTTCATCACCATTTCCCCTGTCATAGTTTGGTTTTTATGGTCAACTATTTCAATCTTAAAGATGACACAAATAACTACAGTCAAATCTGTTTATAGGACTGATTTGGTTGCAGTCTATTCTCTCTCTTGTAATATCTATTAAAAGTTTTCTTCTGATATGAGGAATGACATTTCATCAAAAATGATAATTCCAGACCTTACAAATATTGGAAAAACTTTGCAGGTTGGAGATAATGACTCTGTCATTGTCATGACACATGAACCAAATTGGCTTCTTGATTGGTACTGGAATAACAATACTGGGAAGAATGTTTCTCATTTAATACATGATTACCTGAAGGGAAGATGCAAGCTTCGCATGGCTGGGGATTTGCACCATTACATGCGCCATTCTTATGTTCCATCAGATAAACCTGCTTATGTACAACATTTACTTGTGAATGGTTGTGGTGGAGCATTTTTACATCCTACACATGTCTTCAGAAATTTCAATAAATTTTATGGAAATTCATATGAGAGCAAGGCAACTTATCCTTCTTACGATGATTCTAGTAGGGTAAGATGGATTGTTTTCCCATTCTTTTAGGCTTTAGCCTCATAAACACTAAGTAGGCTTGTTGACTGTATCCACGGTCTTTTGCTCATTTCAGCTAATTGATTATTGCTTCTTATAAATTTTGTTATATTTCCTTTTCTTTCTCAATGCTTTATCTCATCAATTTTCTGGAAAACTTTTTTACAGATTGCCTTGGGTAATATTTTGAAGTTCCGAAGGAAGAACTGGCAATTTGATTTTATAGGTGGAATCATATACTTCGTATTGGTGTTTTCTATGTTTCCACAGGTGATTTATATATATAAATATATGTATACATTTTTTAATTATTCTAGTCTTTTTCGCTGTTATGCATGACATTACTAAATTGTTCTTCCCAAAACTTTCACCATATATTCAAATGTCGTATATTAGGTGAACTTGGTTGACTGAATTTAACCTGGCTAAGAGATAATTAAAATGGCTGAAGATATCTGACAATTTTGTCTCATAAGATCACATATCTCACTCATAAGAAGCAAGGTTTTGTGACAATAATTGTTCTGATTGTGATGTGGTTCTATTAGATATCAGAATTGATATAGTTCTTTTTGATGACACATGGATACCATTTATGGCATCAATTTATAATGATTTGGAAGTTGCTTAGTGAAATGCTTCATTCAGGAAGAAGTTGACATAGCCCAAAAGCATGAGTCTGAGTTTTACATTCAGTATGTCCTCTTCTGCCAGGTAAATGGTACTGGTAGCTTCATAAAGCTCAAACATTCTTTATGCATTCAGGGGTAGCACTGTAAACTGATCCAAAGCTCATCTGTATGACTTGTTCATGGGTGTAAGAGGCCAAAAACAGCTTGTGCTGTGCAGGATGAATGGTTGCTGTAGTGGTCAAGCTGAAGGGTCTAACTCATGGGAATGCATAAGGATGCGTAGTTGAATGTACCAGGAAAGATTTGAGGACACAAGATAATAGCATCTTTAGTTATATTAAATGGCATCGTAAGACTAGTGTAATATGGCCGAAATAAATGTAGAGGACTCACAAATTGGGGCTGTAGTTAATCATTATCACTGATCAGGAAATATATTCACTTCCTTTCTTTTGAATGAATTTTTTTTTTTTTTTTAATGATATAGATCCATGTGCAGGTGTGCATATGATGCACCCTAGTTGGAGAATAGTTAAAATATAATTGTGCACAAATTTGATTGATGCATATTAGGAGAAACTAAGAGTTGGAAGTGGAAAAGGGGATATTTTGGAAGATAGATATGGTATTGTTAGAGTAGCGATGATAATATATATTCAATTAATTTGTATTTCCAGACCATGAATGAGAACACTAATAGGATACAACAGGTGCTCTAACCAACCATAGACTTCAATGGAAAGACTATGTGAGGTTTCTGTTTCTTATGTTATATACAAAGATTAATTCCCTCCGGTAACTAGAGGTAGCAATTTATGACCTTCCTATCTCGCAATTGACCCACTTTAAGTGTGTTCAGGTTTGGCATAAATGGGTCCGGGTCATAAACGGGTTGACCTGACCTACGTCGTTTCTTAAATAGGTTGGATTTAAAGTCCTGATAACTCTTTAACCCATTTTGACTTGTTTAATAGTTGGGCCAGGTCATGAACATCCCGTTTAAGACTCATTTAATCTAAGTATGACCTACTTAACCTGCTTAACCTAATTCGACCCATTTATTAAACGGGTTTTGCAGGTTGGGTTGGCTTACCCGTTTAATAAAAAAGTAGATTTGGGTTTCGATTTTTGACCAATTTAATAAATGGATCTAGTTTAGCACAAATATTTGACCCGAACCGCATCCGACCCAACCAATATCCAACCCGAGTTGATTGCCACCCTGCCAATAACCCTTGAATCATAATCTAATGCTTACTTGAACTCTAGTTGACTTTGAAGTGGATATTTTTAGCATTGAAATAAATCCAATGTTGCAGAATTGCTGAAGCCAAAACAAATTCTTAATCTCACATTTGTACCAAACCAATAGTTAGGATTCTCTTAAAGGGGTTGTTATTATATTAAGTTTATATTTTCATTCACATTAAATAGGTTTGATTTGTAGATCTTATAAAAACATGTTTTAGCATTTGGTTATCAAAATTTTCATTTTCTATATTTAGTTGTTTGCCTATAGTCCAAAACAAAGTCCGCCGTACCGGTACCGGTCGGCGCAACGGTGGTGGCCCGGACCGGTCCTGTACCGGTCCGAACCGGGCCTGTACTATTCCGTACCGGTTCCATACCGTTCCGAACCGGGCCCGTACCGTTCCGAACCGGTCGCGTACCGGTTCTCTACCGATTCTCCAACAATAAACTACCGGTACCGAATTCCACGCTGATCCGGTACCAGTCCCAGATTGGACCGGTACGGCAGACCATGGTCCAAAACAATATTAACAAGCCCCGCCCCCCCCCCCCCCCCCCCCCCCCCCCCCCGCCCCGCCGAGAAAAAAAATTCACACCTTTTCCTTTGTGAGAAAAACAATGAGATTGTCATTTGCCATTTCATGGTTTTTTTGTTTGGGGATTATTCATGCCATTTCATGAGTAATGAAGTGACAGATAACCAAGAAAAGGACATCAAAATTTGGAAAAACAAGTATAGGAAATTGACCAAGCAAGCCTAGATCAATAAGTATAGAATAAATAGAACCAAAGCGAAAGGCTTCGAAAATAATAACACACCAACACAGACCCAACAGCCAAAAGGTATGATACAATTAAAACCAAGGTACTTGAACTGATTTGAACCATGGTATCTAGTTGGTTCGGAGTTCGGAGCGGTTCAGGGTGGTTCAAGCCTTGCACCCTTGTTTCATTTCTCTTTTTCCTTCTTTCCTTCCTTCCTTTTTCGTCTCCCTTCCTTGCTTTCTATCATTTTTCTTCTTTCTTCCCTTGCTTCCTTTCTTTATTTTTCTTCTCTTTCTTCCTTTCTTTCTTTCCTTTTTCTTCTACTTCCCTTCCCTTCTTTCACTCATTTTCTTCTTTTTCCCTTCTTTCTTTCTTCCTTTTTTTCCCTTTCTTTCTTTTTTTCCCTTTGCTGCTTCTTCCGGATGGATACTTTATATATGGAATAAATATTATTATATTATTCAAAAGGCTGCATTATCAAACATTAATTATACATGGAATCTCTACATGTTACGCCACGGTTGCCGTGTCGGTACCAAGCACCGTACTAGTTGCTCGGCGGCACGAGTCGGTACGGGCTCACGCCGTGCCGAGCCTGTACCGACGCAGCAGAGATGGCAAGGGAGAGCGAATGGGAGAGAGCGAACGAGAGAGAGAAGGGGGAGAGAGGGAGGAAGAGAGGAGGCTGGCGGAGGCCGATGTCCGGGAAGGAGGCGGAGGCCACAGTCAGGTCCCTGTTTCATTGGAAACAAGGGTCCGATCGCTAAATAATTTTGTGATTTTTAAGTGAAGTCAGCAAATTGTTTGCCGACTTCACTTAAATATTGTGAAATTAAAAAATATATTTAAAAAAATTACGTGAAGTCGACAATGAGTTTGTCGACTTCAACTTAAAATCTGCAGAAATAAAAGAGGCCCTCTCTGGGCCCTTGTTTCGAACGAAACAGGAGACCGGAGGTAGAGCCCCGCCTCCGTGTCTCCCCAACCTCCACCTCCTCCATGTGGAGGCTCGTAGGCCTCCGCAGGCCGGCCTCGAGCTGGCCTCTCTCTCTCCCTCTCCCTCCGTCTTTTCTTCTTTTTTCTTCTCCTTCTCTACCTTCAGTGACGACGTCTCGATTTGGTTGCCGGAACTATCCCGGTCCGCTGTCGGTATAGCTCGGGACGCTCCGAACTGGACGGTTCGGGACGATTCCACCGACCATGCATTACACTCTTTCAAAAGTATTTGCAATAGCTGAAGTCAGAAACAACTTCCGACATGACATCTTCATCTAACTCGTAATTCCAAATTTACAATCTACTATCCTCCATTTACTCTCTTATATCCAACAGTATTTGTCCCTGCATGCCCCTTTCTCAACATCTTAATAACATTTAGATGAAAATGAATATATGTAATTTATTTTCTTGTTTGGAAAAGTATATTATTCATTATGCACCACTTCACTCTTAAGGAAAGAGTCCATTATTGAACAGCCTTGAGAAAAAAAAGGCCACAAATAACTCTTAATAACAATTTTATGTAACTTACGTCACAAAAGCAAGATACAAGATTCAGGTTCAATAAGGAAAAATGACATCGAGGAACCACAAATCCTAGGAAAAATGACCCACCACACACATAGACCTACATCAAATTGCTTCATGATGAAAAGAAAACAAAGAGAAAATCAAAGAGAGTTGTTTAAATATGTTGATGATGGATCTAAGATAGCAGTTTAGTTCTGCCTTATACAGAAACAAAACCTCATGGTCGGACTTCAAATTGCTCATTTGCTTTACCAAAAAAAAAGACAATGAGCAACTATAGGCTTTTCTATGATATGTTTATGCACAGAAATTCAAACCTTCATAATGAAACCAAACTGCATATCTGTGATACCAAATTTGCTTAGCACTTCAAATTATTAAAGATTGCAACTATCAGCGGAATAATTCTTAGAATAACATATATATTTTGAATCACTTAATATGATTATAGGAAAATATCTATGAACAAATTTCCCTAACTATATAAATGTTTGCATAGCGTAGATTGAGCAAAAATTGAACAGTCTTATCATGTAAAAGCACGTTGTACATGCATAAACCTTAATTGGGTACTTTTTGAGTAGTAGCCAAGGCTATTAGTTGGGTACTTAAAAATGTACATTACAGTACTTTTAATCATTCATAAACCTTAAAATAACGATATGCTTCAATACCATACCATACCAGTCAGGTATTGGTACAGTACCCAATACCAAAACTGTGGACCTTGATTAAAACAACCAGAGCTTGTAAGAAAAGAAATTTGAAATGGGGCAAGTAAAAACAGATTGTGCAGAAACTGCATAACATAGGCTTTTTTTTTCTTTTTTCTTTTTTGATACCAGAAATTTAGTTTGATGCTTAAAAACCCGAGCCATCAAAATTCACACTTGTAAGCATCCCTTTCTCTCCAAGAAGAACCTTATGGACATAGTTGGTTTTACAACAAAGCAACAATAAAGGGAAAAACATACCAGTGACTTTTCTTTAAAAAAAATGAAGAGTGATGAAAGAAGCTTCAGAAAATCTCCTTGTCGGAAAAAGATTGAGAAGTTGACACAATTATCCTAATCTAAGACACTTTTGCAGAGAACCAGAAAATTGGACCTCAAGCTCGCTTAAATCAAGAAAAGGGGAAAACTCTCAAAGGAACATCAAAATCTAATACATAAAACCCATCACAACTGCAAGCAACAGCTCCTTGGCCTGAGAAGTAGTAGGGTATCATTCCAAAACCGTAACAATTGTCAAAACATGGGAAGATGTGTAGCTATAGAATTATGCACACAAGGAAGAGGCCTGCATTAACATTCAACAGAGATTCAAATCAGACATTAAATTGATTAGAAGATGAAAAAGGAGAAGGAAGAGGGGTAGAATGAGGATGGGGCAACCCAAATATGGAGGTTCTTGATCTTGGGGCCAAAGTCACTGCATTACCAATATTTGGAGTGCAAAAAGAAGAATGGGTGCATCCAAAATCTGTCGTACCGGTCGGTACTAGTGCATACGACTGTACCATATTGTACCCGTATTGAACCGATATGCGGTATAGGGGGTGTATCTACACTCAATATGCCGAACTAGCCCCTCCGTATCGGGCGTACCAATATTGTAATAGGATGGTACTGGTATAGGGTCCAATTCTAAGATGGTAAACTTTGGGTGCATCCTTTGATGGAAAATGCATGGGGTGTTAAAGGGGGAGGTGAGGGTTTGAGAGGAAAAAAAAGCATGTGAGAACGATGAGAGATTCTTTAAAGAGTTACTGATCTATTAAATCTATTTAGGAAATTATGTTTTCTTAAGAACAATTCTAGATCTTCTATAAGTTGGTCCTGCTGACTGAGATTTTGAGGATTATGACATGTCATGTCAACGAAAAACTTGTCTTTTCTATTTCAACCAAACGACATTCTTTCTTAGACTTGCTTCATAATATGCCTACATATGAGTTTGCAAAAGAGGGTTCATATTTTGACTTTAAACTTGTTTGTCTTGAACCTCTTATGTGTCTGCATGCATGGACTGAATTTTGACCAATGGTCTTGTAGGCTCATACCTAGATCTGTTGTAAATAGGCTGGCAAATTAGAACGGTCTTCATAAAATCCAACTTGGACATTGACCTAGTAAGGTCTGGCTGGTGGATTGGTTTTGGTCCAACCATTGACCAAATTTTGTTCATGGTGAGCTATTGATCATCCATCTTGCAAGCTGAACTTGACCTATGCACCCATAAGGTAGGTTTGCACAAAAGAGAGTATGGAGTTCCTTCAGAAGGAATTATAAGGGCTTAAAAGGGATTTTTTGACACTTTAAAGGAAGAGAAAGAGGGGGGAAGGACAATAGAAGAGGGTTGCTGGGCTGCCTAGAGGAAGAAACCTTTTCTTTTATTCTAAGCTCCAAAACTGCATTACATAGACCTAAGGCCCCTATTTATAGCAATAGAAAAAACCTTAACTATGATTTTTAGGCTTGATAATGTAGGCTCCGTCATTAGGCATTGGCATTTTTTTATGAAATCATGAGAGTGAATAGAATCGTGTAGTCTCCGTCATTAGGCATCGGTACTTTTTTATGAAATCATAGAGTGAATAGTATCGTGAATGATACTACAATATCATACCTTTGCCCTCAAATAACCCTTGCAATCTTTTGATTTCAGCTCTTTATTCAGAAATACCATGCCTTAGCCCTCAAATAACACTTTGGATATAAGAGTAACCAACGACCGTAAACAAGAGCTTTGCCTTCAGGATGTCCAAATAGGCCCTTAAAAATGCATCAAGTAAGCCGCTTCTTCTTCTTTTATAAGTCTTAAAGGACCAAATGATGTAGGATGTTTCCCTTGTAATTCCTTTCTATGTTAAACTAGGACTCTTGTTAAAGTCTTCCATGGACCATTTTAAGATTGTCGAAAAATAAAAAAGGAAAAAATTATCAGTTAGAAAAACAAAAGCCACTGTCAAGGAGATTAAGGACTTGTTAGGTTTGCGGGAAAAATTTTTCCTCAGTGGAATATTTTTCTGGAAAGTTGATGCTTGGGAAAGTGGTTTTTGTATGTTTGGTTGACCATGAAAAAGTGGCACATTCTAGAATGGCTTATGCTTGGTTGAGCATCTACTTTTCTTGAAAAGTTACGTAAAATACATGTTATGCCTTTAATAAAGGGAAAGGCCTTACCCCATTCTATCTAGACGCTTAAGGGCACATTTGGAAAAAAAATTATCCCAATTTTCAGCTGGTGGGAATTGGACTTTCTCATGTCCTACATGGGTTTTTCTTCCCTATGAACTATAGGAATTTTATTCCTATGGAAAAACTATTTTTCCATCTCTTTCCTTTAAAAACTCCAACGGAACATGAGGCATTTCTCCATTTTTCCGTTGACGCCCCCCCCCCCCCCCCCCTCCTTCCTTATCATAAACCAAATGAGTCCTAAGAAAAAGAAGACTGTATTATGTAGGGATAGGAAAATTCACCCAAGAAAGGACAATGCAAATAGAAATTAAACTAAAATAATTAGCTGAATAATAGGAAAGAGAAAGAGGTAATGCTTACTTGAGTTCCTTTTGGTACCAAAAGGAAGAAATGGATGTTGACTACACTTGAAAGGAGGCTGTTAGTATACTGTTCTGTCCTAGGATTCGTTGAGGGAGGGTGCCATTATAAAGGTTGTAGATTGGCGGTGGCTGAGGGGAGGAGAATATGAAAAGTTTTTGAGGTTGGGAAGGGAATGTTTTAGTGCTGGTGAAGTGGATGAAATTGTTGGGATGAAGGGAATCTAGAGGGTGGCAGGATATGGAGGGTGGCACTTGCAATGCTGCATAGAGCAGTGCTGCCACAGGCGGCACCTGATGGGTGTTATGGGGGGCATTGGCTTGATGGAACAGTGAGAATTAGCAGTAGATAGGTACAAAAAGGGAGTGTAGGAAGATGTAGAAGCCAAGAAGGTAAGATGAGAAGAGGAGAGATAAAAAGAGGTTTTGGAAAAGAGGAGAATGAAGGGGATAGGTAAATGAGGTCACCGACCCTCTCTACCTGCCGTCCTCTCTTTTATTTGATTGTTTCTTAATGGTTTCTCAAAATGCCATTCCCTACATCATTGTATACCTGTAGTCTGACAGCAATTTTTTGTTGATAATGCAGATTGGTTACCCTATGAAACTCATGGAATAGATGAGATTAACCTGACACACTATATACTTACCATAGTGGTCTATGATCTTTATTTTTTGTTAATAATTTTATGTTGGATATTGTGAAAGACTATAACCTACTCTTGCATTTGAAACTTGGATAGATTTAGCTCTGCCAGGTGCTTCTTTTCCAATGAAAGCTGTATTAATTTTCTCTGAAATCTACAATTCATATTTGAGTGTGTCTATTTTCAGAGGTGGTCCCCATAAAACTATGCACAATTTGACAAATTTTACTAGATGGATCTGGATAAACTTCTGGAAAAGTGGGTGCTTATTTTAACTGCTTTCGATTACGTATGATATTTATATTCTTAAGGAACATCCTACCTGTTGTTCTTACAACAAAATTCGAGCATTCATCCACCTGTCAAAAGTTAAAGTTCTGCATTTATGATCGATGAAAGGACTTTTACCAAACCAGGTCTTCCATGTCCAGCATTGCTTACTAGTACATGATAACAAAATATGAGCAGTCACTTCAGTTCATTTGCACACGCTCTTCCTTTAGTATACTGGTTGGTATAATTTTTGCATTTGATGTCTCGGAAGCAATGAGATAAATGAATAGTTCATTGTACATTGGGCTTTAAAAAAAAGTTGTTCAATTTAAATCAGCTTGATAAGAAAAACTAACTCGAAGGTTGACTTTCTTGTGTCGCACTGTTCAGTGTGATGTCTTCCGCATCTTTCGTGATGATTCATGGTCCGACCGCTTCTGGAGATTCTGTAGTACAATGTGGAGTGCATTTATGTACATGATGGAGCACTCTTTTGTATCTTTAACGGGCATTATAGTGTTGATGATGGCAGCATATTTGTTTGTTCCAACAAAATTATCACGGAAGAGGCGAGCTGTTATTGGAGTTCTTCATGTCTCGGCCCATATGACTGCAGCACTAATTTTAATGTTGCTATTGGAATTGGGTATTGAGATATGTACACGCAATCGTCTACTAGCAACTTCAGGTATTGTTCTTTTGTTTGAATGTTTTTCCCTTCATGTTATTGTTTATACCCAACATGGAATATAGGATTGTTTGCATATGCATTGTTGGTGCAATTTCTAGTCTTAGTATTTTTTTCTCAGCTAATTTTTGAGTTAATTTTTTTCCTTAATGTCAGGAGAATTAAATGTAGTCTCATGCATGCCATGATTTTTGACAGCTACTTCAATATACTAGTAAATAGGCTGGGTAAGGGTTCTTCTGGCAGCACTAGCTTTGTTGTGATATTAATTATCTCTAACGATCATGGGGACTTAAGACTGATGAAAATACAGACGTGAAATATGTGCTGGACTTTCGCTCCAGGTTTTGGTCATTTTCAAGACTATTGCTGGAATCTCACAATGTGACTGCCAATTATAACTGGAATGCATAATATGGTTTCTGAAATACTAATGGTTCCTCCTTTTCACTTATAGAAGATAATCAAACTAGAAATTTAACTAAATACGAGTGCCAATATTGAAGTGCTTTAGATTGGATTCAATTTTGTCCAGTTGTTTTGTTGATGTTAAATATTGAATGGAAGGACAATATAGTTTGCATGAGCCAAAACTATAAGGCATGGACTTGTTGCAAGAGACAAACATTGATCAAGTAGAAAAGTAACTGCTTAGAGAAGTAGAGATAAAACTTCTCATGGTTAATACCTGCTAGTAGATTGCTCTCAGTGGTCACGTAGTTGATTCCATTTTCTTCAATAGAGATGACCTCTTAATAGTTTACATCGAGAAGTTCTTCAAATTGGTTGCTAAAATTGATAAGTATGAGGTTTTATGGGTCCCAACTTTACAATTAGAATGATTTGATCTATCATATGTGGAATATGGAGCCACTTATAAGTTTGTCTGGTAGATTGCGAAAAAGATGAATAGAATTTTTCTGTTGGCTCAGAAACAATCTGCTGGCCATGTCAATATTGTTTAAAAGTTGGGGGAGATTGATGGATTTAAACAATTTTGTTCAACTTTAGATATGGACCCTTAACCTGGCGAGAACGCTAATGTTTAAATAGGGAGAGAGTATTTGAGGATTTGTGCAGGTATGTGTTTAGTCCCACATCGGTTGGGCATTAGGAGATCTTGGGTACTTATACGGTGTTAAGGAACTCAAATAATAACCTTATGGCTAGCCTTTTTAGGTGAGGTTTTGGGTCATTATAAATCGTATATTGTGGAGGATACTTAGAAATAAAAAAATTGCTTCTAGGCAAAAAATTGAAAATTATATATATGCCGTAATAAGGCAGCAGAACAAGTGAGAAAGGCAACTTGAAATAAGTAGTAAGTTATACAATGTCAGGCTTGTCAAGGGCGAATTTGGCAGCTCTGCAAATACGAGGAAAGTTGGAGTTAGAGAAGCATCAAGATTTTAAGAATCAGCTTGTCATTTTTTTTAGGATAGGTAGTGGAACCAATTGTGACTGGTTACGAGAGTTTTAGAGTAGTGTACTTGGTTTCTCAAGCATGGAAGCTGTCTCCTGCTTAATAATTGATTGAAAAGTCAAATAAGGATAAAAGTCTAGGAATGAGGTTTATTGAACCAAATAAAGTTGACTAGAGCACTGAGAGGTATTTTTTTTGGATGCTGCATTGATAATTATATGAAATAGTTTTTCTAACATGTAGCAACATCATAGATGCATGATGAAAAGATTAGGGGAACTTTAAATTGACTGGATGAGCTTCATGTTTTAGTAGGCAGGCGAGCATGAATTGCCTGTTCGAAAAACTTCCTTGTACTCTGTGATAGAGTTGTAATTATTGATGTTATTCATGATGGAAACTCGATGTATTATTGGTAGATATTTTGTTGACTTAAGTCTAAAGTCAACCATTGGATTTGTAAGTGTGGAGAAACGTGAGCCAAGGTTGAGGCTTTATGTATGTTAATCAAATAAGCTATACACTGTGGAGTGCAGTTGCTATTAAAATACTTAATATTTCACTTTCACCAAAAAATAGTAGGGCTGCAAATGGGTTGGGTCGACCCGTGACCCGACCCGACCCAACCCGCTTAAGACCCGACCCGACCCGCATTTTAGGACCCGCGGGGCCGGGTCGGGTCCTAAATTTGGACCCGTTCTATTTTTCGGGTCGGGTCGGGTCTGCCCAATTTCGACCCGCACCCCGACCCGACCCGACCCAATTTTTTGGACCATTTTTTTAAGACATGCAGCCCATTGGGCCGCAGGCCCGCAGTGCTACTGACTACTGTGCTCTGTGCTTTGCCCGCAGCCCGCAACGGATGATATATAAATCATCCGCTGGACCGCTTCACCTGTTGGACCCCTTCCTCCCTTTTTCTCTCCCGTGCGGCGCAGCGGCTGTGCCCTAGCCCTAGATCTCCCGTGCGGCGGAGGATCATCTGGAGGAGACGAGGACGTCGAGGAGTAGACCGCTTCCGTGCTCGGTGCCCTAGATCTCCCGTGCGGCTGTGCCCTAGATCTTGAGCTGCGGCGGAGGATCATTTGGAGAAGAGTAGCCCGCTTCCGTGCTCGGTGCCCTAGATCTTTCGACTTCCGACTCCCCATTCCGCGGATCTCCCTCTTCCCATTCTTCGGCGTCCCAAGGTATGTCCCTCCTCCAGTCCTCCGTATTTTTTTTAGCATAGGCCGGGAGATGGTTCCGGCGAAGGGGGCTTATCTTGTAACAGGGCAACGACGCCGGACTTGAGGGAGAGGGAGAGGGAGAGGTGGGGGTCGTCGGGGTCCTCGAGGATAGTCGGAAGATTTGGAGGAGGGGCGTGCCACACTTGGGGAGCATCATTTCGGCCTACTTGTTTTATTTTCTACCAATCTGTGAGATCTAACCTAGTTTGCACAATTTTTTTGAGATTTAATCATAGTTTTCAAGATTTTATATGCACGACATTCTCTCTGCTAAAGTCTTCCTTGATCTGGTTTTGAACAGTGCTGTGGTTTTTGTTTTTTTTTGCATAACTTGTGATATTCTGCAAGAGGTTTTGAACAGTGCTGTGGTCTTCCTCGATCTACTTTCTCTGCTTGGGTCTTGACTGGAGGATCCATATAGTAGGGATTTCTATAGACCCGACCCGGATCCGATCCGGACCCGACCAGATCCGGACCCGACCCGACCCGAATGACCCATCGGGGTAGGTATGGACCCGACCCGACCCGATCCGTTTTTCAACCGGGTCGGGTCTGGGTCCAAAATTAGGACCCGAACATGCAACCGGGTCGGATCGGGGTCACCTAGGACCCGACCCGACCCGACCCATTTGCAGCCCTAAAAAATAGTGACCAACCTCGCCATAAAAATGAAGTTAAAGAAAAGACCAAGAGATAACTCAGCTTCTACATTTTGTCTCTCAGCTTCATAATAAATGGGCACGGATTGTGGGCGAAGTCAAGATGTGCTTCTGAAATTTGGATGTCGCATTTTCTGGTGGAACTTCATAAAATTTACAATTATGTAACTAGGATGATTGTGTTGCATGCATTGAATTTTTGGCAATAGAAGGCATTGTATGGGCACAAGATAAGTGAATAAGAGGTAAGGATGCACGGATGTGTAAAAAGAAATCTGAAAGGCAAACCAAAGAAAAGAATAAAATCCGGAAATTAAAGTTTGAAATAATTCTAGGAGCAACATTATGGAGGCTTAAATAGTGAATTGATGAAATAATGGGTTCATGTGCTGTGATGGTCGTAGACTGCTCCATGAGAAGGCTTCCCAAGTTATATGGCATAGATTCAGTATTTTGAGGGAGGATTTGTGGGTGTGCTAATGTTTGCTAAGAGGTGAGAGCTTACAGAAGCTTAGGAGAAACACTATAATGGATTGAATGGTGAGTTGACTGAGATAAACATGTGCCATGAAGGAAAGAAACTTGGAAGGCACTTTTTACTCTTCACCATTTCTTTTCCTAAATAAAAGAAAATTGCTTTTCCCTAGACCTGCAATTTGAATGTTTTACAACACTTCTGGTCTCTCTCGTAATTCTTATCCTGTGAAGCATCTCACTTTCAGGCTATCACACTCTTTATGAATGGTATCGGTCAATGGAGAGTGAGCACTTTCCAGATCCAACTGGACTTCGGGCTCGTTTGGAACAGTGGACATTTGGGCTCTATCCTGCATGCATAAAGTACCTGATGTCTGCTTTTGATGTCCCGGAGGTGATGGCTGCTCTACATAAACGTAACTCTTTTGCATTTTATGTATTTCATTATATGTTTTGAAATGATTTGTTTTGCAGGTTATGGCTGTGAGCAGAAGTAAAATCTGCAAGAAAGGAATGGAGTCCCTTCCTCGCAGCAGTGCCATCATCTATTATGCTTCTGTGTTCCTGTACTTCTGGGTCTTCTCCACTCCTGTTGTATCACTGATATTTGGCAGCTATTTGTACCTTTGCATCAATTGGTTGCACATACATTTTGATGAAGCATTCTCATCCCTTCGCATCGCAAATTATAAGGCATTTACACGTTTTCATATCACTTCAACCGGTGACCTTGAAGTTTTTACCCTTGCACTTGATAAGGTAATAAATTCTTTTTTGCTAACCATGTAGTGCCATATTTTAGGCAGTAAAGTATGCAAATTTGGAAGTAACAATATCATCTTGAGTGTTATATTCACATGATGCAAGTGGGAAAAAAATGCAATGAGGATATGTTTTGAAATTTCTATATTTCAGTCTTAGTATTTTTAAAGTTTTGAAATTTTAGAAGACAATAAATTTCTCAACTTGTTAGCTAAGTAGCACTGTAACTGTTCCATGTGTTTTTTGGTTATGTGCGTCTGATGCACTTCATGTGCTGAGTCATTGTATGTCCAATGAGTACTTGCAGTTGAGCTAGTGATGCATAGATGGGCGGTGAGAGTAATTCAGTATTTTTGATTTGTCAATATAGTATTCATTAGGAACTTCGTTGCCCCATGATGTTGTGCATTGGTGCTATGTTCATCATTAGATTGTGGTTGTATAGTTTGTTACTGGCATAGCCATCAGTCTTTATATCTACCAAACTCATTGATTTGTCAACTTGGAAGTGATGTGGTGTGTTGATTTGTTAGGGTCATGGTGTCTCAAATCTCTTTGATGTCTGCTTTTTCTGATCTGCTGAACCCTCTTATACTCCATGATCAGTGATGCCTCATGATCGCTCACTTAAAATTGGTTGGTGCCTCTGCATGCTCGCCAATCTTCCCTTAAGAACGGGGACTACTGAAACCTAGTTTCAAAGGATCTTAGATTAAACAATGAAAATTTGCAGGATTGGGCACTGTAGTAGTCCTAAAGTTGATACAGATCTTCGAGATATCCACAGAAATATAAATGAAAAATAGATTTGAAAGGTGACGTAGGATATCCTGATTTATTAGGGACAGTAATCTGTTTCTCCAATTCTTGTATGCTGCCATCCTATATACCCTATCCTGATGTACATGCCACCACTGCTGGTTATCTTCAGGTTGTAGTGTACTGCTCCTGCTTGCTGTTAATTATATAGCAGCACAGAGGACCATCCAGACAGGCCTTTAGGGAGTTCTTTGGTTATTTGGCTTGTATTTTGTTGTTATCATTATCAGGGTGCTAAAAAGCATGCTCTCATGACTCATCCCTGCAAATTATGATGTTTTATTGAAGTTTCAATTGGAATAAAAAAAATTAACAATGTGTTATCAATCAGGTCCCCAAGGAATGGAAGTTGGATCCTGAATGGGATGCTGAACCAAAGCCACAACCGCAACTAAGCCATCTCAGGAAATTCCCCAGCAAGTGGAGGACAGCTTCTGGTCCGGACCCTGTCAATTCCATGCGGATTGTCGACCATTTCATCATCCAAAAGAGTCAAGATGCCAACCACAGATGCTAACAGTTTGATTGATAGAGTATCATCAGTTTCAGATCTGTATACAGCAATATGACTGACATATTCAGAATATAGAACAAAAGAAAAGAAATATTGAAAAAATCAAAGCAAATCATACAAATCAATGACTGCTCCTTTCAGCGTGCCCATGCAGATTAGTTGGACCATTATGATGACGGCATTTCTGCTTTGACTGACATGAGCTGGAGACTAATTTGAACCATGTAGAGCTAGTTGATAAACTGGTTAGATTTTGCAACCTAGATGTCCTTTGGGACATTTTTGCTGTAACAGAGTAATCTTACTGGGAAAGGTATCAGCTGGTTCAGAGGTCCAGGATACCCGGTTTCCAGGTGTCGCCATAACCTTAAATTGAGCTGGGCTTCCTTCCTAGAGGTACCAGTAGAATATTAGTAGAAAACCTTCTAATGCCTGTTAAATTTCCCTTGTCGACAAAGTTTTGTTCACCACCATGCTGAAATACCGCATGGTTCAGCCTCTGGGAGGCCTGCTTGAAATTTTGGGGCTTCTTTTGGATATATGAATAGAATGTTTGATGAAATTTGTTGCAGTTATAAGGAAAGACTGGTAAATGCTTCGGAAGGATAGAAAGTATGGCTAAATTTAATTCTTACTTCAACCTGCAAACTGAGCATCTCACTGGTAGCACCCTCTTGCTTCTGTGCACGAGATGCAGGGTTCGTCCTGGTTCTCTCTTTACATTGTTTTTAGGTATGCTCTTGTTCTGCAGGGGAAAATCCCCTAAAATTAGGGACGGGCATGATTGTTTTATGGTAATACCAGGGCGAAATGATATAATATCTTTCATCATTATGGTTTACAATCAGGTTAAAAGTAGAATGCCTTAAGCACTATGTATTGCACAAGGAATGAGAGGAGCCAAATTCTATCCAAAGACCAACCCAGACATGTTATTTTGCACCGAAACCATTTGATGTGAGAAACCACCCTTCATTCGAAGTTATCATAGCAAGCCCTGAACGAGCCTGAGAGGAAAGAAGTATAATTAACTAACAATCGGATTAACTAACATATGCCCTGATAGAAATTTTGGAGGCTCGGGAAATATGTCCTGATTGATCAAGTCTCTTTGATCTATTTTAAGTGGAGTAACTCCCATGAAATTTGAAAGAAAAAGGCCCAGCTTGGCCTTCTTTTTATTCATACAGGGTCTAGAGTGCTTTGCTTTATGGTTCATGGTAAGTACCCATGAATGACTTCAAATAAGTAAGTAGTCTTGGACAAAGTCCCACCCACCTTGGAGGATCAACAGATTCCAGCAATGCCTATTTTGACTCGCTATTGGCCCTTTGATAATTTAAAGATTACAGGAATTCTGTTAGCTTAGCACACCAGACTTTGAATACTTCCAATGTGAACAAAAGGGTCAATTTGAGCATCGAATGAAATTTACGAGAAGCAAGCCTGTGTTTCACATTCACATAAGCCAAAATAGGCCACTTGTTAGCTTCATCCCTTTATCGGAGAAGATGATGAGAGCCTCAAAAGAACATGAGAAATAACTTTATCACATTTTCAACTCAATCTCATCGCAGCTCAACTCAACTAAGTCTTAATTCCAAACTGCTTGGGATTGGATGCATAAATCTTTTTTCTACATTCTGATCCGTTTAGAGCCACATATTCTAAAAAAAATTTGGAGCTACACATTCTGAAAGATGCAGCGACATCAAATCTTTTCTTGCAACTCCATCACATCTGTTTTTTGATCCATCTCTATCGCCCTTTCCTTCTACATGTATCATCGCACCTCTGTACATAACTAAATCATATAAATCGTCCTTCCCTTAATTGGTACCGCCTCTATATTTTTACAAATAACTTCATTTCAAATTGTCAGTTATCAAATATTTAGGAGAAATGATAATCGGAAAGTTTATCCAAGAATAGCGGTTTAATCGGCCAGCAGAAGCTTCGCATGCGGTGTTGTAGATTGTAATGCATTATAATGAAGGCTCCATTGGGTAGTTTAATGCTAAAGTTAGAAGAAATTTTGGGCACGGGTCGGGAAAGGAAATGCATTTATCTTTAAGAATCCCTAGGAAGACCTCTCGGTCACCTTGAAGGTCTGAAAATTCCTCTGACCATTTGCTTTGCAAAAAAAAGGGGCATATTTTTCTATCCTGGTATATGATAACAATCAGAGCCCCTCAGCATTGGTCAATCAAATGCTAGCACATGACAACATACCATCTGCAAGCAATAGAAAAAAACTTTGGGAAGGGTATTAACATGCGAAAGCAACCCAGGTCAAGGACCTTGAGGAAAAGGAGGAGAACTAGAAGCAGTGGTCTATGCTACTATGACATCATTCATCAACATATCAAACTTTCAAAGAAAAAATGCTATCAATTCTTAATTAGCTTCTCAAAGCAGAAGTCGCAAGAGAGGCCTCTATCGAGGAACACTATATTTTAGGTATCAACCATTCCTCGATGATCTTTCAATTAATATTCCAGGACTTCTTTGGATGATACTGCTATTACACAACAATTTCTTTGGGCAGGAGGCTTATCCTCACTTGGTGGTGAGAACTGCCATCATCAGCACTAATAGCTGCGTCCTGAATGAAAGGGTGTGTGTACAGAGAAATGACACTGCATCATTACAAGTTACACCAAGGTAAGAATATGAAAGTTAGGAACCAAATAACAGGCTACTTTATTAGATATCATTTCAACCCATGGTCCATGCAACCCACCATGATGCCTTTGGTAATTAGTAGTTTTTTTAGTGCCCCATTACTTTTGAATCATGATAGATTCCAAACCAATAAAAACTGGAATTTCTGATAGAAACTTTCAAAGAGTGAAAACAAGAATGAGGAGCAACAGGGGAGCCAGCTTGGTACCATGAATTAGCACTTCCAAACTCTACTATCAAAATCTTTGAAAGATTAGGAAATGGAAGTTGGAGAAGGGACCACTATAGCAACCATCACCTTAGATAAGATGGCTGGAGAAGAGACTCCATGCCTAAAAAAGCTAAATAGTCAAAAGCACAAGCAATGCCCTCAACCTCACAGTGTCCGAACCTACCAATATTTAAGGTTTGCAACTAACAATTTGTCTAATCTGGAACCTACTTGAACTGTAATAATGTGCCGTAGAATTCGAGGAGAAAATAGAAGTAAATGAAAGTGGGCAGAAATGAAAACGTATAGTATTATCATTCAGTCAATCACAAAACATCCTTATGTTCAAAGGAAAAAAACAATTGATCCCCGCTAGCTTTACCAGAATGAATCTGGAGAGAACAAGCAAATAGTGTGCCTACCTGACATCTTTAAAAAAAAAAAGTCAGGAGAAAGGAAAACAATTTAAATCAGGAAATGAGAGTAAAAGACACTAGGTACCACAGCATATCAATTGAGAAAATTTGAATCTTTAATTCACAGTAGCTGGATGACGAGCAAGTGCTTGGTCTCTTGAGATGGATCACTTGGTCATTGGATAACACAAATACACGCTGGGTTGCCATGGTCATTGTCATCTAACTCTCCCGGTTCACTGTGCCAAAAATGCCAACTGGTTAAAAATTTAGGAAAATGGATAAATGTAGACAGAAAAGCTAATACTCTATACTATTGCAAGAAGTATTGGCACTTAAAAAGATATAAACATTCAAAGATCAAACGTAAGTTCTGCAAGGAATCAAATTGCCATTAAATGCTCAAAACATGATGGAAAACTAATTAGAGGATCTATACAAAGTAAAAACATATTCTAGTGCCTTCATCTACATTCCATGCAATAATTTCCAAATTCTGCAAGATTCTTTATGAAAAGTAAGAGTCAATGAATGCATATCTGCGAGTCAAGGATGCATGCGTACATCAGCGATCTAAGAATTGGTGCTAAATTTTTTTGGTCAACTTTGGGTAAGTGAGAGGTGTAGCTTGAAGCCTACAGGATAAGTTGGTTGGTAGGGAGACCAAACATACTTTTTGTAGTTTAGGTATCAAATCAGAGAGCAGCCAACCAAAATTTCACTTAGATGCGAAGAGAATCTAGACAAGAGATGATGACAAGGTTTGGTATAGGGAATCCTTTTCTTCTTAGGCATAACATAGAAAACAAAGAGTTAAACTGAAACACAGCCCCAAAACATTTGCAAATAACTGGTCGACAGGTGCCATCAGATGAAAATGGAGATTTGAGCAAAAACTGGACCGTAGACACATTTGTACAAAGTTGTAAACACACAAATGCATAATTATGTACTTAGATGTAGTTTTCACAAAATATAATTATAGAGAATCTAATATGTTCATCCCCTATGAAATGGTAAGCAAAGAAACTTGTTTGAGAGTTCCAATATTGTGAAATAAATTGCAAATCTACTAAGATTCACTCTAAGAACATGAATGCCAGAGAATACTCAAATTGATAATAAAGAAATGGCTCTCCTCATTCAAGAATCTGGATGAGGCAAACTTCTCCAGAAAATTTCCAAAAATATTCCATTTTATTAAAATCATTTTCCTAAACAATTCTGATTATTAGAACAATTATCCTAATACTAAGAAACGTGATCCACAATGAGTACAAAAGCAGGTACTCTATAGAAAAGTATTTCAGTTCCATGCAAGGTTTCCAAGTAACTATGAAATTGCCACAGAAAGGAAATAAGAATGAGGCAACCATACAAAACCTTGTGTGCATTTAAGTCTGTTACACCATCTCTTGCACAAGTTAAAACTTTTATACTTCTCACCATGATCGTTTACATCATGAATCATCCAGTCAATCCAATCAACTGGAAACCTCTATCGCTGACTATTTTCTTAACTCATCCTTACGTCTGATTAAATTCATGAACAGGCATCATGGAAAATTTCTCTCTTTCGTGATCTCCAGAAAGTAGGCCTTGAGTGGATTAGATTGCTACAACTTGATCAGGTAGAGCTGAAATAGACTGGATATGGGTTGGATATTAGTAGCACACACATCCATATCCACGAATCCTATTAGACCAGGAAAAAGTATTTAAGTTTATAGTAAACAAATACCGATACAAATCAGAATATTCATAATCCATATTAATCTAAAACATGTATGGATAAAACTTGGATATCAATAATAAACAATATGCATATAATTGAGTATTTATTAACATCTTTGTTTGTTCTAAACATCTACACAACTGAGTTTAGGTGATGGAATGAATTAATAAAAGCTATTAAGTAAGTTATTCTAAAATTTAAACTATATTTCAGTAATCATTTAACTAGAATTACAACATAGAAATATCAATCAGATAAAAAGAAACTATCTTTTCAATATGCCAATACACAGACATTTTTGTATATTGATAGCCTAATATCTGTTTCCTGATAGTACATCAAGATTCATATCCATATGAAGACTCTGATTTTTTTTTTTTTTTGTGTGTGTGTGTGTGTGGGGGGGGGGGGGGGGGGGGGGGCTGAACCGCCCGCCCGATTCAGGATCGGGTCAGTTCACCTAGTTTTTACGGAACCAGCTCCTAATTGGCCGAAACAGGCTTGAACCGGCTAGAGCTGGTCATGAACTGCACAAACTCAGTCCAAACTGGCCGGTTCCATGCAGAACCAGTGCGAAACATCTGGTTCGCACCGAGTCGGACCGGTTCCAAACCGGCCCCCCTAACACATAAGGCGGAGAGATGTTAAGAGCCCAGATAATCAAAATATTCCTTCAAAGCAAATATATGCTCTTTCCAATTAGGTGAGTTTTGTCTCGACCCTATCAAAGAGAAGATCTGAAATGAAATCAGGTGTTCTTGAGGTTCATGCTCTTCAACAAGTAATAAGGACCACCACATTTCTTTAACGAAAAATGACACTAATCACCATTTCTTATTAGTGTACCACTCAAGTATGAGATCATCATGAAGAGATCACATATTACTTGTGCAATTGGCTAGTCATTAATTGATCTCCACCACTGTACAGGATTGTCATGTGCAGCCCAACATATTAACATTGTGCAAGTAACCATTGTTGATTGTGACCAATATCTAATGACCTAAATCTGGACATAGCCCAAAAGTTCTTTAGACCAGACAAGCAATTGATGGAATCTCTTTGAGGGAACTTTGCTACTTCCTTGCGATCTCCAATTGGATGTCGGGATTTTCCAATAAGAATCCACCCCTCCTACCAACCTGAACAATCTAGTTGGCAGCTATTCCACGATTTCAGTTATTTTCCAGCAACCATTTTAATAGTGATTACTTGTTAAACGCTGGCAAGGCTTCCCTTCATCCACCATGTTCCTTGGAGATCAAATTTTCACAATGCAAAAGCAAAAAAAAATATTCCTCCCTGACAATTAGCTAACCAAGTAATCTATTTTTCCCTCAGTTTTCTCTCCTTTATACCCTTTATCACTCTGGTCATCAAACGACACTTCTAAAAGCTGTCCTCCATTTATTGCTCTGAAATTTACAAAAAAATTGTATATCTAGTTTGTTTAGTGCATGGAATGCGGAACCGTCCCAAACCGGACGGTTCCACCCATTCCAATGCCCCCCCCCCCCCACCGTGGCCCTCCGCCGCCGCTCCTCCCTCCCTCGCCCGCTCTTTCTCTTCTTCTTCTTCGGCTTCGGTTGATGCCCTCTATCGGTACCAGCCTGGCACGGCCTGTACCGACTCGTTTCGCCGAAAAACCGGTATGGTACCCGGTACCGGTTCCTCCGACCTTAGTTTAGTGTATTTATACTTATGTCTCTCAGTGTTGCACCTTAAACCAACCTTTCTCCCCATTTTCCATCTACCAGATTTTTAACAGAATTGTGTTCGAGATAGGCTACAAATTTGTCAAATTAGGTTTTGGATTCTGTTGAATCAGATCCAGCCACAGTAAGTACATGTATAAAACTAGGTTGACCCAGTCAATTGAAGAAACCAAGGTTGGATTGGGGCAAGTTTCCACTTTAAATATATTCCTCTCATCTGCTTTTGGAAAACAGGTAAAATTGAAGCCATAGTTTTATATTCAATCCTCAGAGCAATACAAAAGTGCAGCTTTAGATAGTTAGGTCCTCATTTTGAAGCAAATTGTAATTGTTATACAGCTCTTAAAGTGATTAGGCTAGCAAGAAGAGTGTAAGTCAAAGACAAATAACCAACAAATGTTGTGGTTCCCAAAACTCTCTGAACGGTCAAGAAGATAAAGCGAAGTTTTTGCATCACCTTTTAACCTGAAAATGGTGTCATTAGCAACTTTCTTAGGTTGAAATATAACATGACAACTAAACCATGAATATAAAATGTAACAAGAAATTAACTACAAATCGCACGGATCTGATGAAATAAGCTGGAATCCTAAAGAAACAACCAATTAATTCCAGGAGCAAACTTATAATTTTTTTCAGAATAAATTTCCCCACGTCTCAAACTAAGTGACATAAGATATACAGAAATTTATGTGATAAAACAATGAGCAAACATGTTAGCAATGATATAACACCTAAAAAGTCTTACAAGTGACACGGAACAAAGATATTAGAATGGAGTGAATAGGATCAGGCCCACATTATGCTTTCGAACTGTTAATTCACACAGAAATCCAAGTATCACATTCTGGTTTGCCAAGATTATTGGAACACTCAATTAAGCCCCAATTCCTCAAGTGCACATTTTCTTCTTCTTTTATATTGTGAAGAAACTCAACTTTTACATATTTTGACTAAATTAATGGAAAAAATTAATGCTTTTTACTTTTGAGCCTCTTGAGGTGTTTCCTCTTCCCGATCTAATGCTCCAATCGCATCCATACAGTTCATGTAAGATGAGGCCTTTCGAACAAAATAAAATAGGAAAAAACATTACAGAAATCCACTGCATAACAAAGAATACTTGGTAGCACCACATACTCCCAAGGCAGAAAAAAAATAGAGACAAATGTTGTTATACCCATAAATGAACAAAATTAAGAAATATAAATAAATATGTTGCACAGGTTAATGCCAATATAGAGAAAACTGAACATGCTTGAGATCGAACAGAACCCTGTCAAAATTGCAAAATATATACTGAAGCAGAAACTCACATCCCAGTACGAATATAACTATGGAGAAGAAACCTACATGGGTTCAAATTCTTTGATTTCAACAAGTTCCTTTCCCACCATATCCATCCACTTAACCCTCCTCTTTCCAACCTCTTTCAGACCAGACCCAGATGACTTCTTAAGGCTGCTTTTTAGCAAGGTCTCAACTTTCCCGTGGACTAATCCATCAATCTTCTCGACCACCATTTTTTCATCTGGTAACCTCTCCTCCAGGCCATGAGTAATCGGACATGGACCAGAAGAAGCATGCTCGATATCTTCCGATCTCAAAGCGCAAGGTGAGTAAAGGCGTAGGGATGACTTCGAGGAGCAGATGAAGGGGCAGTAGAATTTGCAGGAAAACACCCTCATGAAAAGAGATTTGACACCAGCATATCACAATTACTTAAAGCCCCATCCTACGACACAAAAAAATAACAAACATTCCCTTAACTCCGGCAATTCAACTTCAAGCCTAAACCATTTTCACCAGACATCAGAATTCTCATCAGAAACCCCAAGAAAACACAAGGAAACCCAATGCACGGGTAGAAGGAGAAAAACAGAACTGCAAACAGATACCAAGAACCAACAGGACAACAGAAAATTATAAAATTTCTTCAAAACAACAAAACACAACATCAAGGTTCAACCTTTAGAGATCTAATGGGAACCCAAAGAACCCACAAACAGGAAAAGAAAAATCTATGCATTGGATAACAAACCAAGCAGAGGGGCAACAGTTTAAAAAGTGGGAAAGTGGAAGAAAAAGATGATTTTTTCTCCACTAGTGTACTCGAAAGCCACACAAAAGATGAAACCAATGTGCAAGAAGAAACAGGGTCCCGGAAAAAAAGGAGTAACCGAGCAATAAAGATGAGAACTTGCCTTGCAGCCCAACATCGGAGAGAGAGAGAGTGTGCGTGTGGGTGTGATTGCTGAGGTTGGTTTGGCCCGAGGACCGAAAAGGCCGAGACACCAAGCAATCTTTGATGGGCACCTCTCATCAAACACAACCCCTGTGCGCAAGTTGCTAACCACCCTCTCTCTTTTGGTTCGAAAAGGCAAGCTAATGGCTGTTTAGATTCCTTCAATGTCCTTCCTGTCCTTCTTTTTCTTATATTTTTTATTTTTATTTTTATTTTAACAAATATATCATACATCACATATACGGATATATCCAGTAAAAATTCCGGAATGCACTAATCATCTCATCATCCCCAACCCATAAGGTGCCTCCTGAGTGGCTCGCTACATATGCCGCCATTCAATCCGTCGCCCCGATAGCCTCACGATATATATGCATAGCTTGAAATGTAACATCCTCGCTCATCATCAACCAAATATCACAGAGCAAGTGATGAACTCCTCTATCACTGCTCGAGCCTCTCTAGACCCAGCCGATCACCCTGGCCGAATCATCCTCCAAAAGGATGGAGTTCACCATGACCTTGTTGTCCTTTTTCTCTCCTTGGTGGTTGGTCTTTAGGTTGAGAGAGAATTTAATTATTCAATGAAACCTCACTATAAAAAAGTAAATTCCACCTCTCGGAGTCATTTGGCTATTTATCTGTCAACCCAACATGTTGTCCCATGCATTTGATCTGACTACACCCACTACGGCACGGACATGGATGAGCCGATCTCATCTTTGAGTCTGCTTATATAGCTCAAGCACTAGGAGAGATGGTAATTTGGCTAATTTAACCCAAGTTCATCTTAACCTCGATATGATTTAGAGCCATAAGATCCAAACTAGAGTCCAGCCTAACAAAGTCAACAAGCTTGAGAACCTATCCAATTTATGTATTTATATTAGGTTGGCACTTCGGCCAACCTCACTTGAGTATTAACTTGAGCAGGTTTAAGCTCTATAAGTTATTACAAGAAAATTGTTTTGCAAGTATAAGTGCAAATTTTTCGGAGGATCCGTATAGATATGTGTTTAATCCTAATCGTCATGCATTGGGTAGATTTTAAATATTATACAGGACGTGCAGACATATGTTTAGTCTTAATCAGTTATACATTGGATGGATATTAAATAGAATCCAAATAACATCTTTTAGCTTGTCCTTTTGGACAAGATTTAGGTCATTACAAATGATATATTAGAGCAAACTTCACCTATGACCTATGTGGACTAGAGATACTGGTCCATTAAGATTGACTAAAGATCGATAGTGATATTTGTGATTGGATTTGAACTCTTAACTAAGAATTCTAAAACTTAAATGGGAAGAGTATATGAGGACCTATGCAAGTATGTATCAGGTCCCATATTAGCTATACACTAGATAGATCCACTAGAGAACCTAAATAATAGCTCTTAGCTAGCCTTTTGGGGGACATCCTGGACTGTTACACTAATTATGGTGCAAATGCATAGGCATGGTATTTGAATCCAATTATCCTTATTAACAATTTTGTCTAAGAAAGTCACATCAAAAAAATTGACAAACTTTGTTAATAAAAGAGAAATGCTCATAGCAAACTTAAACATCCAATACCCTTTTCCTCTGAAGAGAACCTTGCATCATCCTTTCCTTGTTCTCTCCATATTATTTTAATATTAAATAATTTAAATAAATTCATTAGTTATCTTGTTCTAAGAAGAAGAAGCCTATATAAAATGATTTCTGCAAAAGAAACTAAATTCAGCAAAACAAACATATTTTAAATTTCCATAAACTAAATTTCTGGACCTTATTTTTTGGTTTTAAAATTCTAAATATGAAACAAGTTTGGAAGATAAACTTTGTTTATTCTGATTCAAGAAATTAAAATAAATTCTCCAATATTTATTTTCAGCAAAAGAAAATCTACTTTGAATTTCTGAAATTAAATTCACCAAAACGAACATATTTTTAATTTCCATAAATTAGATATCTGAAAATTATTTTTTGGTTTTAAAATTCTAAATACGAAACAAGTTTGGAAAGTAAACTTTGTTTATTCTAATTCAAGAAATTAAAGTAAATTCTCCAATATTTATTTTCAGCAAAAGAAAATCTACTTTGAATTTGTGAAATTAAAATTTTCTAAATATCATATTTTACCTTCTAATATTTTGCATGTTTTTAAATTAATAATCCTTTAAATTAGTTTTTGGGTAAAATAACAACAATCTAAATTTCTGACAATTAGATTCTCTATTTTATATTCTAGGAACTTTTTTTCTGTAAAATAAAAATCTGATTTGAACTTCTGTAAAATAATTTTCTGGATATCTATGATTAATTTCAGGTTTTTGATTATTAAATTTTTATACGATAATATAATGATTAATTTTTTGCAAACTAAATATTATGTAATTTAGGATGTACAATATATTACAACTAAAATTCAGGTTATTATATTTCTTGTGTGAATATTATATTTGGTATTTTAAATTATGTAAAATATGTTTCAGGGACTTGTATCTGTAAAATATTAATCTAAAGATTATGAACATAATAAAGTAATTTGAATTTAATTTATTATATCTTACGAAGTACTATTTTGAATAAATAATATACAGAATTAATCTTTAGATTGATCAGTCCTATATAGGCTTAGGATCATACTGGGTTGGTAATTATTAGGTATCATTTAGATCCTAGGATGACGAAAATCTAGAATTTTATTTTAGAATTTATCATGACCATATTTTAGTAAAAATATAATTCTTGAAATATTAGATTGTCTAGAAACTTTCAAAATTTAATTAGAATTTTTTAGTGGGTGTGCTCTAAAGGTAAGTAATAATTCATCTTTTCTAAATTTTTCTATTTATTTGCTTCTAAATAAATATTTGACAACAAATTAGTTATAAATTGAATAACATGCAAGTTATGAATTTTATGAAATTGTCTTTTGAATGGAAAATAAATGGATCAAGTGAATTATTATATTTATTACCAAATATTATGCATATTTTTTTAGAAACTTTTTTATTGAATGTGCATATTTGTTTAGAATTAATTATATATATATATATATATATATATGATTTATGAATAACATTAATATGTTCTGAACCTTTGACATGCAATCTGATTACGCTAAGAACCCCTCTAATTGGGGTTATATATTGGTATTTTGACTATTCGAGAACCTACTATTCTTGCGTTGACATAGGGTGTAATTATGAGATTGTAGCCCACTTTGTAAGATATAAGTGCGATATTCTAGGCCATTTTCTCTAGTCAGGCCACATGGTGTAAGTGTGATCAAGGTTTCTTAGGTTGTTGAACTGAATTATAGTACTTTAAATTATTCTTATGAATATGGATATTGTCACGCCCCGGATCCGGATCCGTGACACGGCCGTGCTATTGCCGACTACTACCCGCAATAGCACGCAGCCTCGTACATGGTAAACAGGTAGTCAAAAGCAGTGTAACTTGTATATATCAAAAGAAAGTATTACAACCCACTGGTTCATATAAAGTACAGAGCTTCTACATAGTTTGTATATACACAAAAGTTTATTTATATCATCCCAAAAATAAAGAAGCCCTGTAGCAAAAGAAAAATGCTTCTGGCAGCTGTCACTGGTGGTGATCTAAAAAAAAAAACGTAAAAGAACAGGCATGAGCTACACGGCTCAGTAAGTAATCCTGCATAATCTTGTCGAATCGACTAAAAATATTAATCATGCTTATCAGGATTTGAGAAACTGACATGTATGCTACTAAATCAATCATAAAATATCCATGCTGAGTAAATAAAACAGTATCCTACAATATCAAGAAATCATGTAATATGCACATGTAGGAAAAATCGTGCCACCGGCATTGCCGTGGTCATGCTCTTAAATGCTACTGCGAAGTCTTTCTTGGCCACTGGCGGGACCGGCTCAGTTATTAGGCGGCCACTGGCGGGGCTGGCTCAGTCATTCTCGGCCACTGGCAAGGCCGGCTCAGTTACATTAGGTCAGTAGCTCTTAAGAGTTCATAAATAATGCTCCGTATAGGTAGTACCTCATAGATGCTACGGTGAATTCATTAATGGTCACTGGCGGGGCCTGCTCAGTTATTAGTCGGCCACTGGCGGGGCTGGCTCAGTCATTATCGGCCACTGGCAAGGCTGGCTCAGTTGCATTCGGCCCGTAGCATCAAAACCCTTAGGTACCCCTTGCACGATGTGCAAACAACTAGAGGCAATTCATCATCATGCTTTATGCTCATGCTAATAAAAGTTATGACATACAATTCCATTCACCTTACATGCATTATGAAATCTACATAAGCATGATTTATGCATAATCACCAATTATATGGCTAACACATGCCACTCATACACATAATTCATAATCCATATCTTAGGATATAATGTAATCCACTTATTTCGTAGGCACAATGGAAATCATAAAGCACATATAATCATAACTTGTATAACGGGTTAAATTTCATGCATGATCCATAAAAGATTAGGACAGGTTACTTACACACACGATTAACAACAAGATTAAAACAAGTTACTTACCGTAATTTGCCTTTCTCCTAGGTCTCCTGCGTCCTGGTGACGAGTCCTAAGTCACCTACAATCATGTCATAATAACAATATATTATTTCTTTTTCTACCTGAAATTTAGCCCAAGCCTAATTCCCTTGTATTGGGGTCTTGGCTGGGCTCATAAGTCTTAATTGGCCTTCCGATTGGCCACTAAGCTTAATTCCCAGCTTAATTGGGTTTAATTTCGGGTTAAATTTATAGTCTGGCTTGTCCAGACTTAGCCCAATTTGATTGGGCTCGGGTTTAGTCAAATTTGTCTAAACCCTTTCCCTTTTTCTTTTTCTTTTTCTTTTTCTTTCTCTTTTTTTTTTTCTTTTTCTTTTTTTTTTTCTTTTTCTTTGGGCTTAACGGGTTGCGGGTTCGGATTCGGATCCGACCCGCGAACCCGTTAACAGATCTTTCTCCCCCCTTCCAGAGGCTTCCGCCTCTTAATCTCCCGCTCTCCTCTCTCTCCTCTCGGGTCTCCCTCTCCCTCGTTCTCTCCTTCACTCTCACCGGAGGCCCTGGTTGCTCCGGCCGGCCCTTCGGTCTTCCTCTTCGCCTCCGGCCAAAGCAACTCTCACTCTCCCTGACTCTCTCTCTCTCTCTCTCTCTCTTTTTTTTTTTTTTTTTTTTTTCGCCGAAACCTTAACTTCCGGCTCACCTTCTTCTCCTCCGGCCAGATCTGTGGCCTTCCCCCTCTCGGTCACTCCCTTTCTTTCCCTCTCTCTCTCTCCCTCTTCTCTCCTTCGTCTCTACCGACCCATGTCTCCGGCCGGTCCTCCGGCTCCCCTCCTTCTCATCCGGCCAGATCTACGGCCTCCTCCTCCTTCCGACCTTTACCGAACCCTCCCCGGCCTCCTTCTTCCCTCGCCGCCTTCCGGTTCTTCCCCTCCTCTCGCAGGCGGCCGGGGAGGCGAGGCTCCCGATCTACCAGCCCGGAGTGGTGCTTCCCCTTCGGGGCGGCGACGGTGGGAGGCCGGCCCTTTCCCTCTTCTTCGAAGTGGTGCCGGAGGAGAGGAAAAGAGCCGGGAGGTGGGGTCGAGGCCGATCTCCTCCGGGAGAACTTCTCTGGCTCCGACCACGGCGAGGTAAGGCCGTGGTCCGCGGTAAGTACCCCCTCTCTCTCTTTTTTTTTTTTTTTTTTTTTTTTTCCTTTTCCGTTTTCTTCTTCTTTTCTTTCTTTTTTTTTTTCTCTACTCCTTGGTTCTTCCTTCCGGCTCCACCACCCCTTGCCGGAGAAGAGGTGGTGGTCCGGCCGGGGTTGGTGGCCTTGTGGCCACCTCTGTTGCCGGCTCGGCCAGATCCGGCGGCCCGGGGCTGCCCCCCGAACCCCAGGGTACCCGCGGCCGAGGCCGCGGTGTCCGGTTCGTCCGCAGGCCGAGCCCGGTTGGGTTCGGCCCGGGTGGTCATCGAGTACGCGGCCTGTGAGTCCAGTCCGACCTAGGGCTTGTGGGTTTTTCTCCCTCTCCTGTGTCGGCCTCCTCCCCTCTGTTTCACTGTTGACACAGAGGGGGAGAGCACCCCACAGAGGGGTTTCTTTACTTCTATTAAACCATAACCCTAAAACTCCTTACCTTGGCCGGTTGCAGTCGGCAGTGCTTCCTCCCTAGTAGTCCTTCCTTTCCCAGAGCTTCAGAGCTCCTTGGCCTTAGGCTCCAGGGCTTCGGCTCTCTCTCTCGTTCTCTCGTTCGGTGTTTAGGGGGGTCTGTGATTTGGGGTTGCCGGCAGAGGCTTAAATATTTGATTAGAGGATGAAACCCTCGTCTGAGACGTCCCATCCTCTCCTTTCCTCCATATTTCGGGACTGGCCGCCGCCCCCCCTGTCTCCGGCGCGCCGGCATCGGCTGCCAGCAGGGGGGCGCGGTAACCCCCCCTGTCGGTCTTATCCCTTCGTTTTTTTTTTTTTTTTTAAACCTTATACAGCACTGCCCACAGTGAAATTTGGGCCCAAACCCTTAACTGGGCCCATTTCTTATTGGGCCTAGTAGGTTGTGGGCCCGGACATTACAGATATGAACATAAATTTAAATATGAATACAAATCTAAATACTTGAGCGAGAATGAATATTCTTGATTATAAAAACTATTCTATTAAAATAAAATAAATTTGCTTATATACTTAGTATTAATAAAAAAATTTATTTAAATTATTACTTGAATTATCTAAATAAAGTATGTATTACTTACTTAGCTATTGAGCTCATTATTTGATTTCTTCTTTCTTTACTGATTTAGAGAACTAATTGTTGATAAAGACCATATGAGAGTGTAACTAGATATAAGAGCAAAATTCTCAGCATAATCTAGAACTAGTGTTTATGTTCATAGAATATTTATTGCATGTATTTTATAGGTTTTCTTTCTTTGATTGAACAATTGAATAACAATTCCAACTAGATTCTTATGGACAAAATTCTTGAAGTTTGTCAATAGTTTTGAACTTGTTAATTATTAAATTTCAAATTTTAGTTGTTTTGATTTTATTTTGCTATCTTATTTATTCTATCATGACATCTTTTATATGCCTGACTTACGTGTGGGGTAATGCTCTATGAGTATGTAGCAGTTACCATGTCTCTAACTTGTAATTTTAGGTTACGGTTATGATATACAGATAACTGAGATAAGATTAATTAGAAATATTTTGGAAATATAGAGAGAGAGATATATGAACTAGGAATATTTTGGGATGTAAAAGTAGGGAAATCCAGCAACTTCATAAAATGCTAGTTATAATAAATGTGCAAACATACGTCGATGCTAAAGATTTTAGATATGGGATAATTTAACTAAATATTAATTCTAAAAACTTTTTATAATCCATTACATTTTATCTTCCACTCTTGAATCAGAATGATCTCTCTTCCTTCTCTTTTCGAAGTTCTTGAAATCTAGATACTAGGATATCTTTTTTATAAGTTTTTGAATTATTTCTTTGTTGTAAAATCAGGTTTTCTATCAATATCCAACAATTTTAGAATTCCTTATTAAATCAGGTTTCTCTCAAAGTCCAAAAATTGGTAACATCAATATCCAGATTGATGTTTCCTGCTACTTGGATGTGTCCAAGAAAGACCCCAGCCACCAAAATAGCTAATGTTCAAGGGTCCAGTTGGTTGGTAACACCTGCAACCTTGGAAGGAGGCTTAGATGCAGCTCTCATTATAAAATTAGCGCCAACCGAGCATATGCTGATTTAAACATCAATAAGAATCTGCTAAATTAAAGAAAAAATAATCTATTACTTGACAGCCTATAACCCAAGAGCTACATGGCAGCAATTGAGCCTCCTTACCCCAAAGCAGATACAAATTCCTGGGGTTAAGCAGTCTTAGGGGGGCTACACAGGTCAGATCATGACCTGAATAGTTAAGTAACAAACAGAAATAACATAAGTGCCAATAACCAAACACAAAGGATCAATCAAAAGAAACAACTGAGTATGAAAGTTCATGCACTCAAATCCTAAGGATGGAGTTTGTAAAGAAACAGTTTCAGGGGCGAAGTTTGTAAAGAAGATTGCCCTGTGCATGCCTGCAACTTGCCATCAGCCACTGGGTATATACCATGCTCGACTTCATCCGTATCTCCTGCATGCTCAGTTCATTAGCTACATGTATGAATTGAGTCTTATATCAGTTTCTTTGTAAGAGTTTCTTTGTTAAGAACTTGCTAATAATCCTACCAATTGAACTGGGGGTCGTAGACATTCAGGTCCATTGCCCAGTCTTGTCTTTGCGTTTCAGAATTGCATGGCTGTGTAATATGAGGTTCTATAGTTTCTCCGTTGCTCTCACGATGAGACCAAGAACCATCCCCATGACAATATCTCCCAGGTTGGATCAAGGATGGTTGCTGCTCTCCCCTTGAAAACCTGGATGGAGCAGTTGCAAACATGGGATTGCTGTTCCGCTGAGCTCCACATTGCACTGGAGTGACTGGGGAAGCCATTAACATAGAGGCACTCATTCTAGTTTGTTGATCCTGGGTTGTGATTCTTGTGGAGTTGACTCCATCAAAATCAAGCTCATGCTGGAAGTAAGGCCCAAAAAACCACGGTAAGAATATTTAGATGAATACTGATATAAAATTCATCAAGTATCAATTATACTTTATATTGACTAAAATGCTGTCAAATGTTAAAAGGCTTAGCTAAGTGAAGAAGAATTGTAGATAGAGTAACATTTAAACCCCTAAATGCTGTCAGAGAAATAGGTGCAGGAACAAGACCAAAGAGAAAAAAAAAAGAACAAAAATGGAGAGATAGGATGCCACTAAATCCCAATAACATGGCCTTTGATTCCCCGATCAGTCATTGATGTGGAAACAGGAAAAGGGAAAAGGGAACTTTTCTAAAAAGAAAAGGATATTTAACCATACTCTGAGCAAACAAGTAATCCAGAGTACAGAAAAGAAAATCTATGAAAATCTGTGACTTAACTTATTTATGCAAGTTTTTTATGTAAAGTTAATGCCACAGTTTGGCTAAATGAAAGAAAATTTAAATGGTATTCATCTGTAGATGGTAACAAGTTCACATTGCACATATTTCAATTGCAATATGTAGCTGATGGATCCCAGATAACTGCTTGGACAAATCTGAACAGTCCATCAATTGTACTGACTGTGAAGCTCATGGATCTCATCTGTCCGCTGGCCACATATTGCACAATGTTATCCCTTTGTTTTTAGAAGACCCACCTCTAACTACATGAAATGAATTTATCTAATTTTTGCCCAAGGTCTATGTTTACCAATAAGCAAATGTGAACAAAACTCTTAAATCTCAGTAGTGGAGGATATTGTAAGAACTGCCACTTAGATGACCAAAAGAAACCACTCACAACATTTCCAAGGCATATTGGACTCAATCTTCTCATAGTTCCGATGTTTGGTTGTCTATGTTGTTTCTTCAAAGTTCAAACAGATAACAATAAAACCTGATTTTCTGTTCAACAGGCTTTAAGAAAAATACAGGGGCCTCTTTTTTATAGAAATTTTTCAGGTTGTATTAACATGCAATTTTTATGAAAAAAGTTTTATGGAAAGGAACCAACCTAGTGTTTTCTTAAAACTATTTTAATTTAGATTTTGTATAAACTCATTTAGTAAAACCTGACAACCAAACAATTTATATAGTAAAACTAATTGTGATGGTTTGAAATCCAGCTGAAATGGGCCAGAATGACCAGTGCCATACTTGTCTGGCCAAAAAAGAGCATTGGGACTAATCCCGGGTTGCCGAAACTACTGGAAATGAGTTGTCCCGGCCAAAACGGGGCAAAACCTGGTGGGTACCTATCGGTGCTGATTCCAGTTTGGCTAGTATGACACATGTTTCGTGTAGCTCGGTCAAACTGGATCAGTATCGACTGAAACCAATATCAGTACAACTGGTATGCAGGCTGTTCTAACTGAGATGGCAATTAAGAAAAAAAAAGATAAGAATAGGAGGAAGGGGGGCATGTGGGGTGTCCTTCCCCTTTTTGAGCACACATCATGAGAAGTCTGCCTCTCTTCCTTGCTTTTGTGCAATCTAAGACAGGTGAGAAAGAAAGGGAAGAGGAGAGAAAAGAAAGAAAAGGGGACGAGAGGTGAAGGAGAGAGAGGTAGCATGCATATTAGAGCAGCGGCGGGTGCATTCAATGAGATTCTCCCCCTTTTCTTGATAGCAAGGATTGGCAAAAAACAAAAAAATGAGGAAAATTCGTGCCACTCTTTTCGTATGGCATGAATTGATTATATGTTGTGGGGTGGATAATGAACTACAACAAAGTGATTTTGTTTTTCAACAAATATTTTATTTTTATAAATTATTATTACTTTTGGATTAGAATATTAATAATAAATAAAATAAATAAAATTTGGGGATAAAAATTATAGCATGTGTATATCTGTAGTGCATGCATGTATAATTTTTTGGCTTGGATTAGATAACCAACAGCTTGTTTGGAAGCCCCAAGTAAATTATCCCATCAAAATGATCCAATCAACCACTGAAAAATATATGTAGTACCCACTAGGTGTGCATAAAAAAACTCTTAAAATAAATATATTGTTCAATATATTATAATTTTTTCATAAAAATAATCAAAATATAAAATTTTGAAAAATCTAAGAATACGGATATCATTACTCCTATATCATATCCATTGAAAAATATAACTAAATCGCTAAAAATATGAAATAATGCCACCCTAGTAGCCTTATTATGCATAGAAACATGAAAAAAAATAAACAAGGAAAAGAGAGGGATTTTTGCCATCCCAATATGGTACCAAGATGAAGCCATATACCACTATCGTTACAGGATGGGCTGATACCATACAAGTTTGACCAAAACTGGTACTACCACCAGTACCAATTTTTAAAACCTCGCCAATTGTTGTATTTGGCATTTTTTGGTCTTTGAGAATATATGCAAATCTTTATATATCATCTCCACGAACTACATTATGCTAAAAGAGGCAAATTTAAAGTATGGTTTATTCGAAATCCCAATAAATGAATAGCATAATACCCCATGGTTGTTGTTTGTATCATCTTGTGCCACTTCCATGTAAGAGGGGACAAGATTTAAATTTGTAAAATTCAACTCAATTCACCTCAATTAAGCCTTAATCCCAAATTAGTTGGGTTCAGCTACATGAATCCTTTTCCTCCACTCCAATCTGTTTAGAGTCAAAGACTTAAATTTGTAGCTGTGAACAATTAATATAAGTAGCTATCTGCTATTCACTGGCTCACGAAAGTTCATGTAAGCAATTCTTAGTGTGTCAGTCAGCCTTCATGCAAGCCTACTTGCACCAGTCAATGGTAGATGGCAAGCACATAGGAAAACTATTATGCATGCCCACTCACCTAAGAAAATCCCATGAAGTAGGAATTTTGTGAGCAAAATATAATTGCATAGATAAGTGTTCTGAGTGGTTTCCATAATCCACAAGTGGCTTTAACTAATGCAGCTAATAAAAAGAACTACTTCTGACATGGAAAAGAAGTTTTCTTGTACTTGTTCATGCATCTAAAGAGTGTTTGCACTTGGGTTCGTTAACCATGCTGACCTATTCCGAACCTAATATTTCATAAATAAGAACATGGATTGATCTTAGTCCCTTCTTCCAGGCAAATAACCTTCCTGCTTGGAAAGATAACATGGATATCACTTTTGCATGTATCTAGAAGAATTTGACATGGGAACTCTTAGGCTCCATTCAAGCAAAGGTTGAAGTGGAATAAGGTCCCTGAGGATGATAGTGTTATTTTGATGATTAACAAGCAATTCTCTAGAGTATGCTATAAGTTAAAATTGATACTTCATTTATAAGTTCATTGCTCTCAGTACATTTGCTTAATTGGAAATATATATATGGTCTTGTTCATTTGGATAAATCTAACCTTGAGAATGCAGCAAAGTGTGGATTGAGTCGACCCATAGGTTGATTGGGTCGACCCCGGCACATCGAGGAATCATCTGGCACACTCCTGCAAAAACAGCACAAATGAACAGTGAGTTGGGTCGACCCAAGGTAAGCATGAGTCGACCCAACCTCCAAAGAACCTCAAAATGCAAAGGAAGAATGCTCTCTGGATTTACTGAGAGGGTCGACCCAAGAAGAAGTTGAGTCGACCCAAGTAAACCTTGAGTCGACCCAAGGAAAGGTTGAGTCGACCCAAGGCAACAGAAGGCTGAATTTCAAGTTTCTGTGTTTTCTGAGAGGGTCGACCCAAGAAATGGTTGAGTCGACCCAAGTAAAGGTTGGGTCGACCCAAGGACAGGTTGAGCCGACCCAAACACGGGCTGAACATAACGGCTAGTTGTGCAGAAATGCTTTTTGGACTCCCAACGGTTATAAACGGCTAGTTTCTTCAATCCAACGGTCAGAAAGGACTATTTGGAGGTTGGAGAAGTATTTAAGAGGGAGTATTCATCAGAGGAAGCAAGCTTTGGGGAAAATACATCAAGTGCATTCAAGAGAGAACCCTAGCAAGACAAGCTTCATCAAGAGCTTCATTCAAGAATCAAAGAAAGGGATTGAGCAGATTCAAAGAGGCATTAAGAGCTCCTTCCCCCATTGAAGAGTGAAGCTTCCTTGACCAAGAAGAGCAAAGCGACTTCAAAGCGATAATTTCTGTCTAACTCTTCTTGTTGTTCATATTGCTTTATATGCTCATCTGGGAGTTTAAATCTTTTCTTTTCATTTGTTTAAACACTTTGTAAAGGTTCGTTGGTAAGCCCGCAAAACCAACAAAGGTTTTTGGTGAACCCGGAAAACCAAAGTTGTATAGGTTCGTTGGTGAGCCCGCAAAACCAACAAGGTTCGTTGGTGAGCCCGCAAAACCAACAAAGGTTTTTGGTGAACCCGGAAAACCAAAGTACAAAGGTTCGTTGGTGAGCCCGCAAAACCAACAAAGATTTTTGGTGAACCCGGAAAACCAAAGTGTATAGGTTCGTTGGTGAGCCCGTAAAACCAACAAAGGTTCTTGGTGAGCCCGGAAAACCAAGTGTATAGGTTCGTTGGTGAGCCCGTAAAACCAACAAGGTTTTTGGATTGTGAGCCCGGAAAATAATCCAACTGTAATCCGCAAGATTATAGTGAATTCCCAAGGGTACGCTTGGGGAGTGGACGTAGGTGCTAAGGAGAGCACCGAACCACTATATATTGGTGTGTTTGCATTGTGTTTGTGCTTTCATTTTCTCTTGCTTTATCTTCTCTTCTTGCATTAGATTAACTCACTTAAATAACCTAAGAGAGCATCCATCGCACTTAATTAAGAAAGTTTTAAAAGTACCAAAAATTTAGAAGAAACCAATTCACCCCCCCCCCTCTTGGATTGTCACCTTGGGCAACAAGTGGTATCAGAGCAAGGTGCTCTAATAGTACCCATTGATCTCACAATCAAGAGTTAAAGATCATGACAACCCAAGTGGGATGTTCTATAGGAGAGGGACAATTAATTGATAGACCACCTCTATTTAATGGCACAAACTACACTTATTGGAAAGCTAGAATGAGGATATTCATTCAAGCTTCAAACTATGAATTATGGTACATCATTACTAGAGGCCCTCACTCACTCTCTCACACTATTAATGAAAAAGACTTAGCACAATTGAATGCTAATGCTATGAACATACTATATTGTGCTATCCATGAAACTGAATTTAATAAAATCTCTGCATGTTTATCTGCTAAGGAAATCTGGGATACTTTAGAAAATATTTATGACAATATTCTGTTTAGCTCACATATGCTTCAATTACATACTAACAGTGAGCCTGCAGAAAACGATGTTGAATCTCCCAATCCGGAAGAAAGAACAACAAATGAAGAATTCGGTGATGAAAACAAGGATCCATACCCAAACACCGAAAAATTCAAAAGCTTCCTAAAGACAAAGAAGAAGAGGAAGCAAGAAGAAAGTAAGAAAGAGATAAAAAGGAAGAAAGCCTTGACCAAGGAAGAGTCAAGCAAGAAAATAAAAGTTAGGAGCAACAATGATGATACTAGCTCCAAAGAAATACAAGGGGTAACTAACTTGTGCTTTATGGCACAAGAAGATAAGGTACAATCTGAATCTACTCTTACATCAAATGATTTTCAAGAAGAATTTTCTTATGATGAATTATTAAATGCTTTTCATGAATTGTATTGTGAATGTAGAAAACTAGCTATGAAGAATAAAAATTCTAAGAAACTAAATCTAAAAATTTCAAAAGAAAGAAATTCTTTTGGTGAAATACAAGACAAACTAAATTCTGAAAATGAAAGCTTAAGGTTAAATTCAGAACAATTGATTCAGAAAAATCAGAATTTAATTAAAGAAAATCAAAACCTAAATGAAGAAATCAACCAATTAAAATCTTTTATTAACAAATCCACTGTAAGTTCAGAAAAATTAAAAACGATGTTTGAAAGCCAACATGCTGTTTTTGATAAATCAAGACTTGGCTGGATTCCTTTGCTCAATAATAAAACCCTAAAGAAAAAGGTTATCAATTTGCCAAGCAAACCATCAAATAAGATAACTTATTTCAAATATAAAAAGATTGGGCATAAAAACTTTACTTATGGTTCTAATTCGAATAAATCAAATGGTAAAGTTATTACGATTAAACAAATTTGGATTCCAAAAGGAACCATATGCACTAACCCTCAAGGACCCAAGCAAGCTTGGGTACCCAAAATGAAAAATATGAGGGTATAGATGTAGGTGTGCCAAGCTACCCATGGAACAAATGAAATTTTCATACAAATGGATGCATTGACACATAATTAAAGATAAGTCTCATTTTATTCATTAAATTTAGTATAAGGTTTAACATTCTACTTCGTGTATTGAAATTATCTTTTTTATGAAATTACGATACTCTCTGCATCAAAGTTTTTAAATGCCTCATATGTTAAATTTTATCTCAACGAGTTTAGCATGAAACTTTCTAGTGCTTGCATCATGATAAGAAAACAATGAATGGATATATATATAACCTTCTTCTTCAAGTTTACAAAAATCTAAATTTCCTCTCTAGTATAAACACTTGATGCTGATTTCATACCTTCATGTTAAAACTTTATTGAGCATAATACTTATGAAATCTTATTTCATTATTTGTGAAGGTATGAGTATAATTTATCATAATATCACTCATTCCTTATGTGATTATTTGAAATATATTATGATTTACTCTATAAGTCGCATGTATGCATCATATGTTTCAATCATAAATGATTAATGTGTCGTGATCATAATGAAAATTCTACTAAAAAGTTTTATAACAATGATTTTTTTTTTTAGTAATTCTCAAGACTATTCAAAAAATCTAAGATTAATAAATCTGATCTTTAAAGTGTCTCATTTAGTATAATCACTGTATCCTTGATTGAATGATTAATATCCTTACATAAAATTATCTCGAATTCTATTGATTAATGTTAACACGTCATGTTTAATCTGAGCATAAAAATATTCTAAAAGTATGAATATTAATTCCTTTGAACCATCTCCCATAAGTCAAATATAAAATCTTAATTAATCTAAAAGAAAATTGCCTATCTCTCTAAAACAAGATTATTTGTATTGAAAGCCGAATCATAACCAGAATTTTGATAGAAACAACTATTTAAAATAACTTGATTAAAACTTAACTGGTATATTTTATTGATAATTATTTTAGGCAAATAGAATCTAAGCTAAATTGCTTCTGAAAATAAAAAAAAATTGGTTTGACTTTGATAAATCTTCCTATTGCCTCACATGGGTGTCCTTGAACCATATTATTTAATAAAATTATCTCTTTAGTTCAAGTGACTTGTGCTTGCTTATATTTAGACAATCTCTTGAGTAAAGTGACTTAATATTCAATTATTGTCATATCTTATGTTGAGTCATCTAGCTAAAGAAATATATTGTATGAATGTTTTGTATCTTGAAGAAACTAATGACTTTCCTTCAAGAAAGAAAAAGAGTTTATTAATGATACAGGATTTATGAGCAAGAAATTTCAACTTGAAGGACACCTTGATGAAAGATACAATAAACATTCCTTTGCAAACAAAAAAGGAGAGAGATTTTCTTCAGCCAAGGGTGTAAAGAATCTAAAAGGTATTTGGCTTGAAGAATGCTAAATACACTGGTAATCTAAACTCTTCTCTTGTGAGTTAGTTGAGCAAAATCAATAATCTGAAATTATATGGTAGCATGATTAAACCTTTAATTGCTGATCATCTTGATATCATGCTTCATTCTCATGCTAGTGATGATTGTTTCATGGTGTGATTAAATTGAAGTTTACTTTTTCCTATATAATGCATAACCATGAAATACACAAGTTTATGCCTCAAATCTCTAATTCAAAATAACTTGTGATAAGCTATGAATCATTGGGCATAATGAAAATGCTGTTTGCATGATATATATTTATATGCAGCATATTAGATTAATTCTTTATTCTGCTCTTTCATGTAACTACTTGAAAATAACAAAAAGAGAGAGAGGTAAAGAAAAGAAAATGGATATTATTCAAGAGAAGTAAAATCTAAGTAAAGGCAAATACTTCAATCTTAAGGAAAAGCAAAACAAGCATAATACATTCGGCACATTTGTGAGACTAATATGAACATTCCTTTGGAAGAGATAAAATCCGTAATTAATTACAGGAAAAGGTTGAAGTGAACATTTTAAACCTTCTATATTGCTCATCATAGGGATGGTGCCAATGGGGAGGCTAGTGGTAGTACCCGGCACTATTTGACCCAACTATTCGGTGCAGGGCATATTAGGGACGGCACAAGAGGGAGGCTAGTGGTAGTACCTCGTGCCCCTTCCAACTCCACCGGATAGGGAGCAAATAGAATATAGAGCATAGAAAAGTAAAACCGAAAAATAAATGAAGATAATCAAAATGTTCATTGAATGGTTAAAGAAAGAAATTAAAAATTTGGGGAATGAATGATAAATAAATAAAAATATATAAGAAGGTTGTGAAAAATCAAATGAAGTTTGAATCACTTGAAAACACACCTTAAGGATAAAATCAGTGCTAAATTGTATTTAAATAAAGGAAATTTTATTTGAAAAGAATTGATTTTGATCCATGACATGCTTGTTATGTTTTGCATATTTTGAATTATGTGTTTTCAATATTCAAATAGCAAAGATCTTTCCTAGATATAACTTGTAATGCTTCATGCCTATAAATTTTGATTGAAACATGTTATTACCAACAACAACATCATTTTGTTTTAATGAATATATTTTGAAAAATAAAAAAAAAATTATTTGAATTTGCAAATTAGGCAAAATGGATTGATTCTGACATATCTTTTATCTTGCCTAACATTAGTACATAATATCCTCCAATTTGTACCAAAATTCAATATGAATTACAAAGACTCTGGATGTGCTCTAATGTTCTTGAAATATGTGTCTTCAATCTTAATAATTTAAGATGAGCTACAATGTAGAAGATGCATATCTCAAATTATAATCCTGAAAGGCTCCTTGAAAATTATTATGAAATTCAGAATCTGATGTTGTATAAAAGCTTAAACTTAATTTAAAAATGCCTCTATCATTATATTTTTGTAACCTTCATTATATGCTTCAATGATTGCATCATTTTGGGGAATAACTCAATATGAATTTCTAGATAAAATTACAGCTTAAGAAAAATAGAATAATTCTGATGCCTTGATTGCTTGCCCTGATACGCATCTGAAACATATCATTTCTTATCTTCAAAGTGTACTAATATTGGTCTGAATGATGTGTCTTTTGATGATCTTGATTGCAAACAAATATTTTTTAATATATGATTTTATTTTGATATTGAAAAGATTTATTGTGCTTCATATATACATTGCTGAAAAACCTTGATTAAGAAATTGAGTTCTATAAATACATATACTTCAATGGTCATCTATATATTTTTTTTCCTCTCCTACATTGTTAAAGACTTTCATCAAAATATATATGTATATATATTATTAAAAGAGTGAATGATCTCAAGTCTAGAAATATTTCAGCTCACTCAAATGATTCTTAAAAGAAAGAAAATGTAAATGCTTTTGAAAGAATTTGAGCTTCAAATGAATCATTTTCTGATTAATATTTCAGTACATTTTCTCAAAGATTAAGAGGAAGCATAACTTGTTCTTAAAAGATTAAAAAGAGTGATTGCTATAAATTTGAATAACTCTAGATCACTCTACATTCTTGATATCATAAAGTTTCAGTTTTATTCACGTTTATCATTAAAATCTGAAATTCAACAAAAGAAAAGAAAGTTTAAAAGAAAATGCATCTTTTGAGGGGGAGCTTTAAATACTCAATCTCTTTATTGAAAATTATCTTCAAACTCTAAACTCTCAAATGGAATGATTAATTGAGGGGGAGAAAGAAAATTTCAGAGGGAGAGATCATATAGAACTTAATCATGTAAATTCACAACTAAAGATGAGAGAAAGAATACCAAATGTAAAGTGGTATTAAACTCTGTGCTTCATTGAATATCTTTTGAAAGTTGGATTTTCATCTGTACTTAATTGGTAAATCACTTGTTTTGAAAACTAAGTGAAAAGGATTCCATTTGTCTTAGTATTGGAAATTTACTTTGGAATCTACTAATGAGCTCTTATTGGCTTGCACTTTAGCGTTTCAATCATGAGCCAATTCATTTTAATTGATTTTGATGTTATGATCTTTAAAGGAGTAAAAGAAAGTCCTTAAGAGAGCTCTAAAAGAACTTTCAAAGCCTTGAATTTTATGTATCCTACACTACATAAATTCATGTTTTGGTATCTATGCCCCAATACTTTTATTTGGATTTTCATCCGTGCCTTTCTTTGAATATTATTCTTGATACTCCTTGAAATAACTTGAAAAAGATTCCATCTACACTTGATTTTAAAACTATCTTTGGAATCTACATTTAGAGATCACTTCTGGCTTACATTCTAAATATCTCATTCCTAAAGCCAAACACATAGAAATAAGATATCATTTTATTAGGGATCATGTGCAAAATGGAAACATATGAGCATATATGTACTGAAAAACAATTAGCTCACATATTCACAAAACCCTTGAGTGAAGATAGAGTCTGCACGCTAAGGAGGAAATTAGGCATATGTGATCCTTTTTATTGAAGAGATATAAAAGGGAGCAAGCAATCTCATGATACATTCCCCCATTTCTAAAAACCCATGAAACATGAGTCAAACTTGTTATCTATAGATTCCTTACTCATGTATCATTGTCCCATAAAGAGTTTATAAGGATTGGAAGCAAGGAAAACATTTTAGAAGCAAAACGGAAGAGAAAAGAAAAATTTTGCACTTGGGTCAACCCAACCCAGAATAGGGTCGACCCAACGTTGAGTCGACCCAAGAAATTTCTTGAGTCGACCCAACGTCGGGACCCCACTGTTAAAAGAGGGACCCGTGAGCTATCTAGGGCACTGTTTACCCTTTGTCCTCTTCCGAAAATCCTATTTCCCACTCTCAATTAGAGTCTCCCTAGGCTGATCTTAGCATCTATATTTAGAGCCTAGGCTAGAAATCTAGTTCTCGTATGTATCTTGCCTTTTCTCATATATATCTTGCTTTTTCCCTTATGAATCTTGTCTTTCCCTTATATCTTTAAATCTTGATTGTGGAACATTGTACTTTTCATCATTTTGAGCATTAATATATGAAAATGTTCCTATTTTGATCAATGAAGTCTGAAGTTTGTTCTTTATTGCATCTTTTCCCATATATATGTTTTTGATGATAACAAAAAGGGGGAGAAGAGAAGGAAAGAGTATATAAAGGAGAAGAGAAGGAAAGAGTATATAAAAGAGAAGAGAAGGAAAGAGTATATAAAGGGAGAAGAGGAAAGAGTATATAAAGGAGAAGAGAAGGAAAGAGTATATAAAAGAGAAGAGAAGGAAAGAGTATATAAAGGGAGAAGAAAAGAGTATATAAAGGGGGAGACGAAAAGATAGAGTATTCACTCTAAGAAAAGAAAGAGTATTTCATTTGAGAAGAAAGAGTATTACTTTTGTGAGAAAGAGTGAGTAAAGAAGTTATGAAAAGAAAAGAAAAATAAATGGGCAAACAAATTGAAAATCATATAAGAAAGCTTACATATCTAAGGGGGAGCAATTTGTAACAATGAAAATCATCAAATCAAAAATTTCTATCATAATTCAGAATTTGGCACATATAAATTCAGAATTTGGCACGCTCCTTTCTCACCTCGATACATAAGCTGAAACTCTTATTTTATCTCAAATTTTTGAAGTTTCATTGCTAATGAATTATAAATGAAAGGGGGAGCCATTCAAAAAAATCAAATTGGCAAATTTTGAATGATATAGGGGGAGATTTCACTTATATATATGAAAAGCTGAAATTCTGAAATTCAATCCCTTTTATAAACTGATTTTAAAGACAAGTATCAATAGGCTTATACTCTTTATTTTGTAATCATCAAAAAGGGGGAGATTGAGGATGATAGTGTTATTTTGATGATTAACAAGCAATTCTCTAGAGTATGCTATAAGTTAAAATTGATACTTCATTTATAAGTTCATTGCTCTCAGTACATTTGCTTAATTGGAAATATATATATGGTCTTGTTCATTTGGATGAATCTAACCTTGAGAATGCAGCAAAGTGTGGATTGAGTCGACCCATAGGTTGATTGGGTCGACCCCGGCACATCGAGGAATCATCTGGCACACTCCTGCAAAAACAGCACAAATGAACAGTGAGTTGGGTCGACCCAAGGTAAGCAAGAGTCGACCCAACCTCCAAAGAACCTCAAAATGCAAAGGAAGAATGCTCTCTGGATTTACTGAGAGGGTCGACCCAAGAAGAAGTTGAGTCGACCCAAGTAAACCTTGAGTCGACCCAAGGAAAGGTTGAGTCGACCCAAGGCAACAGAAGGCTGAATTTCAAGTTTCTGTGTTTTCTGAGAGGGTCGACCCAAGAAATGGTTGAGTCGACCCAAGTAAAGGTTGGGTCGACCCAAGGACAGGTTGAGCCGACCCAAACACGGGCTGAACATAACGGCTAGTTGTGCAGAAATGCTTTTTGGACTCCCAACGGCTATAAACGGCTAGTTTCTTCAATCCAACGGTCAGAAAGGACTATTTGGAGGTTGGAGAAGTATTTAAGAGGGAGTATTCATCAGAGGAAGCAAGCTTTGGGAAAAATACATCAAGTGCATTCAAGAGAGAACCCTAGCAAGACAAGCTTCATCAAGAGCTTCATTCAAGAATCAAAGAAAGGGATTGAGCAGATTCAAAGAGGCATTAAGAGCTCCTTCCCCCATTGAAGAGTGAAGCTTCCTTGACCAAGAAGAGCAAAGCGACTTCAAAGCGATAATTTCTTTCTAACTCTTCTTGTTGTTCATATTGCTTTATATGCTCATCTAGGAGTTTAAATCTTTTCTTTTCATTTGTTTAAACACTTTGTAAAGGTTCGTTGGTAAGCCCGCAAAACCAACAAAGGTTCGTTGGTAAGCCCGCAAAACCAACAAAGGTTTTTGGTGAACCCGAAAAACCAAAGTTGTATAGGTTCGTTGGTGAGCCCGCAAAACCAACAAGGTTCGTTGGTGAGCCCGCAAAACCAACAAAGGTTTTTGGTGAACCCGGAAAACCAAAGTACAAAGGTTCGTTGGTGAGCCCGCAAAACCAACAAAGGTTTTTGGTGAACCCGGAAAACCAAAGTGTATAGGTTCGTTGGTGAGCCCGTAAAACCAACAAAGGTTCTTGGTAAGCCCGGAAAACCAAGTGTATAGGTTCGTTGGTGAGCCCGTAAAACCAACAAGGTTTTTGGATTGTGAGCCCGGAAAATAATCCAACTGTAATCCGCAAGATTATAGTGAATTCCCAAGGGTACGCTTGGGGAGTGGACGTAGGTGCTAAGGAGAGCACCGAACCACTATATATTGGTGTGTTTGCATTGTGTTTGTGCTTTCATTTTCTCTTGCTTTATCTTCTCTTCTTGCATTAGATTAACTCACTTAAATAACCTAAGAGAGCATCCATCGCACTTAATTAAGAAAGTTTTAAAAGTACCAAAAATTTAGAAGAAACCAATTCACCCCCCCTCTTGGATTGTCACCTTGGGCAACAGTCCCTTTACTCTGGTTGTTCCACTTTTACCGACAAGATGCTAGAAAAATAAGCTAGTTATTCCTACGAAAGAATGGCTATTTTGGAAAATTAATTAGAGCTACTTTTTCCACTTGGAAAGAATTTGATATGATGGAGTTGTTTATTCCAAAGTAAACTGGGTTAGAAGTTAACCTATTTACTCTAGGCTAATTTACTCCACAGCCAGGCGCACACTTGAGAAATATAACATGGGAACAATGTCAGTTTCTTGTATATATGTCATTGATATTGCAAGATGCGTACGCACTGTGAATCACGAGTTGGTGTTGTCATGTGATAAGATAAAATTGATCAAAAAATTGGTAAATAAGATTTTAGACTTGATAACTCCAATGTAGTTTTGCCAAAAGCAGGAGACATGATAATGATAACATCTTGATTCACTGGTTTAAAAATTTAAGGGGTAGTATTATGTGTCCTAAGTTTTCATGTATCAGACATGTTGAAACCTAAAATCTGGAACATTAGAACAAAAGTGCAAACCAATTGTGTATTACTTGGGTAGTGTTCGAATTATCCCTCTATTCCCTCTAGTTCACAAAAAGAAAATAATGATATTAATACCAAACATGGCTTTTCCCTTAAAACCGAGAAGACATTTAATCAAAGTGCATATAGGATTTGAATTTGGTGCGCCAAAAGCAATACAACATTAAGAAGACAGTTGAGGGAGAAATGACCATAGAGAAGCTAGTTATCTAGATATGTTTGGTGTTATGGAGTGGCCCAACAACCTATTTGAAATGTTCTGTATCAACAATTTGACATTTAGAGCCAAAGGCGTGGCATATGGTAGGTCAGGCCATATCTGTGTCCAGCCCAATAGGGCTAAGTTACCTATAAAAACAAAAGACGCATCATTAAACATAGCTTAGATCCAAAGCATGTGTCAACCTACCAACCCAAAAGGTAAAGGGCTTCAATAAACAATTTTTTCTACATTCAAGTAAATATTAGTGCATAAAGATCTTTTGTTTAGTTTTCTCTTTTTATTTATATTTATTTATATATAAAGCCATAAAGGCTGGATAAGCAGGTTCATAATCAACCAGAAGAAAGCTCTACAATTCCTAGGATTACCTTGCCAACTGAAAAAAAAAGTCTATATATTATTGGGGTTATGTTGTAGTTAGATATTGTTTCATTGGACAGATTTGTTTTCTGGTAGTCAAGATTTCATGTGGTACATAATGAGTTAATAACGATGTAGTACCATAGAGATCACACCTTCATTAACAATTTGTGGTGGTTCAAGGAGTCACCTTTAACATTTATGGAAGGGATGTATTTTGTTTTATAAAAGCAGTGCGTTTTTGGAGATCTTACTGTAACACCCAGGCCAACTAATAAGGAACTGGGCCTAGTCCACTTGACCGACCCAGGTGTAAGAGTTGGAGTATGGGACGGGAAAAAAAATGATAGAACCTTGTTCGACTTGTAGTAGGAGAAGAAAAAAAAAAGAATAGAGCCATGTTCGACTTGGAGTAGGAAATAGACTCCTCTTCCATCCCGATTTTCTACAGAAGCTACGAAAGCTAGCCTCCAATGACTATTTAAAGACCCTCACACCCCCTTTCGCCTCACTGCCAATAGATTTTGCGAATCACCACCACTAGATTACCATTGGTTCCTTCTCCTTCTCCTCTTGACTTTTAACGGTCTTGGCTCACGATGCTCACCAGCGATTTCAGTTGAGCGCTCGCTACAATTCCAAGAGGAATTGTTGAAATTATTTGGATCTATAGTTTAGTTTTGCTCGCAAGGTAAGTAATGTTCTACTTTTCTAAATTTTTCATTGATATAATACTATTTTTAACATAAAATAAATAGTTAAATCGATTTATACATGGTTTATGAATTTTATGAGATTTTGTTTGAATGAAAAGTAGTCATGTCATTTCAAAATAATATGTTTTAGACTATTATATTATTTATTGATCTTACATCATATATGCATATTTTGGTTGGAATTTGGACTACATGTTATTCTAAAAAAAAAGAATAATGATATGTATCAAATTTGAACTTTCGATCTGACTATATTTTGGACCCTACCAATTAGGGGTTATGCATTAGCACTTTGATTATTGTTGAGCTCATTGATTCTGGTTCTGGCCCCACCACAAGATATAAATGTGGTATTCTGGCCCACTTCACATAATATAAGTACGGTATTCTGGCTAACTCTGCAAGGTATAAGTGCAATTCTGTTTCTGGCCTAGCCACAAGGTATAAGTGTAGCCACAGTCAAAGGCTATTAGGTTAAATATGATTTATTTCGAATCAGATTTATGATTACGTATATGAATATTTGAAAGGTAAGAAGAGTTTTAATGGATTTGTGTTTTAAAGCAGAATTGGTTGTCTTTACATTGATTGTGGTAATTTGTGTTTCACTGTTGTATCTTATGAAATTGCATGAATTATCTAGTTAATGTATTCATTACTTACTGGATTGTCAAGCTCATTATTTTATATCTTACTGTTTTTACAGATTTGAGAACTAACATAGCATAGGATTATGATTGGGAGAGTGACTAGAGGCTAAATTTGATATCTTTAATTTAGACCAGGATTTGACTAAAGTTTGATGGAAGATTTTTTGCTCTGCAAGGTATAAGTGCAATTCTGTTTCTGGCCTAGCCACAAGGTATAAGTGTAGCCATAGTCAAAGGCTATTAGGTTAAATATGATTTCTTTTGAATCGAATTTATGATTACGTATATGAATATTTGAAAGGTAAGAGTTTTAATTAATTTGTGTTTTAAAGCAAAATTGGTTGTCTTTACATTGATTGTGGTAATTTGTGTTTCACTATTGTATCTTATGAAATTGCATGAATTATCTAGTTAAGGTATTCATTACTTACTGGATTGTCAAGCTCATTATTCTATATCTTACTGTTTTTACAGATTTGAGAACTAACATAACATAGGATTATGATTGGGAGAGTGACTAGAGGCTAAATTTGATATCTTTAATTTAGACCAGGATTTGACTAAAGTTTGATGTAAGGTTTTTTGAATATTGTTGGTTCTATGAGATATTAAAATTTGATTCTAGATATTTAAACTAAAATTTGAACATTGATTCTTTAAATTTATTCCAGTGCTTGTTTATGATATAATGTTGAAATACCTTGCATGCTTGTGGGAAGAGTTCCCTATGAGTATGCGGCAGTTGTCACAATCTCTGGCTCGTGATCTCAGGTCGGGGGCGTGACACTTACCTAGTATTTTAATAACTAACATTTTGGCAAATAGTATTTAGCAACCCTTTTGAAATATTTAAGAGATCTATCAATTGTTTATTTATGTTTTCTCCTATCTCTGGCTCTCATGTCCAATAATTCTAAGTGGCATTTCCTCTTTATTTTTTTGCACATTCTCATGCCCACTCCTTGGCCTTTTCTCACCATAAGATCTTTACGAGGAGTTTTTTTTATTTATTTAAATATTAGTTCAGACCTCTTTCTTCCACTTTTATTCCCTTTCACTAGTCTCAACATTGCACCAAATGACTAATGAGCCATTGGAATGATCTTCCTAGTGTGCTGAGTAATATAATAATGGATAATTAGTTTAAGAAGAGAAGAAATGAAGGACTAGGTTTGATAAAATGTGCAAAATGCTCATCAAGATTGTAGCTCAGGGTATGTATATATAATAGTGGATCATCATGGTTAGAGTACCACCAAGAAGAAACAAAACAATATCCTAGACCGATGCTGCATATGTACAGACATAGTTATGAGTTGCTGCTTCATAACAAGTAATCAAAATTTCATGCAAAGGGCCGAGGCCACAAGCAAATTTCTTCAGTTTTTAACTTGAGGTGCAGTTAACTTAAAATATATTTTGAAAGCTAGCCAATATACATTTACAACACCAACAACCATATGAGTATACCACTATTTAAAAGGTGCACATGTATGCAAATATACGTGTACAGTACAAATGCATATTTACAATAACAGATGGCTAAAATCACAGCACACATACAAAATAGAGGCTATTCTACTAAATATATAAATTGAACAAGAACAAAGAATGTTTGGAACATGATGAGAACATATGATCAACTACTCTTCATTGAAGAATTGACATACACAATAGATGAATGAAAATATTTGACATGGGTGTGCTAAGGATGACGGACAGTGGAAATGCACAGACTTGATACGTAATATAATGCTTTAATTTATATTCATTTCTTACTGAATCAATCAATATGGGCAAGAAAATGAAAAGAGTGCGAAAGGACTGATAGAAAGTTAACAATAAGAAAAAAGCATCCTTTAGAAAATGACGTTGAGATTCTGAGAAAAAAGTTGGTTGTAAAGACCTGAATGTATATATCAATTTCTGCTACAGTTGGTCGATACCCTCCTCCCCATCTTCCTAAGATCCACCGTCGAACTTTTTCCTGAAAGTACCAACTTAAAATTAGCACATAGTGACAAAGACAAAGATTAACCATTATCATTAAAAACAAAGACAATTGCAAAGCTAAAATAGGTTCTGAAGTCATAAAATCTTTGAAAGAATAATGTACCCGTAACCAAAAAAAAAAACTGATGTAACACATGAACACCTATATGAAACAGTAATAACATGAACAACCTGAGGGGTTGTGCAACAGTAATATTTCGCCAATTGAAAGATCAAAAATTAGAAGGGAAAGGAAAGGGAGAAAGAAATACTGCTATTGTTGTATAGGTTGAAGATTCATATAAATTCTTGAATTGAATTTTTGGAGCACGTCATCAAAATTCAATCTTCTAGTCCCTTTTCACAAAAGGAGTTTTAGTGTATCCATTCACTACTCGGAATCTAATACTAGTTTTCAATTCCAAAGAAAAGATAAACCATTGTAATTGAATCCTCTCGATTGTTCTTAAATAATAAAACTATTTTAGAAGTTTGTAGTTGTCAACAAATATCACTCTATTCGAAAGTAGTCTGCTACTTGTAAGAATTCTAGTTTAAGAAGCAAATGTTGGAATTTGAAAAGTTCAATAATCCGATGAATTCACTAGAGCAGTAAACCGAAAAATACACTAATAATAAGCTATTGCCCTTTATATTCTGTAAAATACAAGTCTATGGTATGATAAATAAGTATATGAAATCCAATTATCCGTGGAAAAAAAAAAATCTACATGAGGTGCATCACTTTAACATCCCCTATTCCTCAAAATCATGGCAGATCATACACCAAGAGTTTACGCACAAAAGCTTGTTACAATTTGAGTCTAATCCAGGCAGAATATTCTGTATTCTCTTTGAGGGCAACTCAAATTGTAACAAGCAACTTATGTGTCCACCATAAATCCTAATAAGAGTTTACCCAATATAATTCTAATAAGAGTCTGCATAAAAATATGAGCCTGCATAGAAATAAGATACTGAAGTCCTCAAAAAATTCTAATTCTATAGTCCACGAAATTCTATTCCTAGAGTCCACATGAAAATAAAATTCCCTTATTCTCAAATAAAATAAAATTTTCTAATTTCTATATTTGAACCTAATAGAAGTGTGCCTAGATTTCTTATATATGGACGGTCTTCCATCATGAGGTTATGTGATATATAATTCACAGTGGAGTGGCAGATTAAGTAGTAACCAATCTCCATCTGCTATAGGAGTTGATAAAATTTTAGATAGTATACCTGAATGATATTCCAGTTAACATTTGTTAAGAGATCAAGCAACAGAAGTGACAATGAAGCCAAACAAACTTTGTGGAGAAATGAGATATTGCATATCCATTTTACATAACATTGCCAACTCATGCCCCATTAACTTAAACTTTTGGATCAAGTGTTAGTTAGCAATCTAGCCTCAGCACTAAAGTGAAAGATTATATCTTTTTTTTTGTCCCTTCTATAAGATGAGGAATCCCCATGAAAACACAAACATATTACAATGTCTACCCCTAGGATTGCCGATGCATTTAGCATATATATAAGCATGAAGCTCTAGCAAGGAGGAAGTAAATAGGATTTGGTGAGTTATAAAGGATTGTTTGACTGAAATAAGGATGGATGATGGTAAAACATATTATAAACATGGAGCAGAAGAACAATATCAGTATGGGGAAATGAGGTGAAGAGAAAATATTCATGATTGCTCTTTTGAGCCCATAAATAGCACATTAAAAGTGGTAAGCAACAATTAGATCACTAAATAGATTAGGATAATCATTCCTGTGAAGCAGAAAAAATCACATTACAATTAATGGAAACACTTGCAAGAAGTTATGAGCAATTAGATGAGACTAATAGCATTCAGACAACACATTAGGCAAGTTTTATCTGGTAGACCAACTTGGATCATTCAGGTATGAATTTTTATAATTTGGTAATTTCTAGAGGTTCCAAAATAAAAAAAATTTAAAGCAATGCATAATATAACTTGTAATCCAGCTAGAATCCTAAAACAATAAGAGGCACAACACACAAGCTTATGATTATGAGGATGAGCAGCAGGATAAATCCCAGGCCCAACAATTAAGATCTTTAATTAAAAGACATGAAGAGACCAATGATCCATAAGTTTGAGATGTCAAATAATTATACAATACATTCCCAAGCAACATGTAGCTTGTGTACACAGTGCTAACATAAAAGCCAAAAAAGGACTACTTAGAAGATAAGCAGGAGTAGTGGGGTAACAAGAATGGAAACTACAGGATCTGAAGTCACTGTTACAAATGACTCTATGACACGAGTTGGATTGCAAGGAGTAGTGGGGTAACAAGAATGGAAACTACAGGATCTCAAGTCACTGTTACAAATGACTCTATGACACGAGTTGGATTGCAAAGAATTGCGATATTTAAGGATGATAGTTTATACAAAAAGTAACTTCTACAGAATAAGTGTATTGCATTAATAACCCATGTGTTAGAAATTGATACCAAAAAAAAACATGAAGATGCATAAAGGAACTTGGTGTTTTCTGCACAAGTAAACAGATGGTCAACTAGTTTAAACTCTTGCATTTTTAGCAAAAACTACTTGTATCTCATTCTACTGCACACATGCAGTTTATATATGCTTGAGAGCTCACAAGTTTATGGCTTTATCTGCATACAGAAAGGTTGTTGATTAAATTTTATACTTGAGTTGCGACCACAGAATCGAACCAAAGATATATAGAAGAGAAAGGTGTTGGACGAAGAGAAAGATTTAACTGTCAATATATGTAGCTCTCTGTTTACCATCCTTCATCTAAGTTATATATGTAGGATTTAAGAAGGCCAGTGTCACTGGTCAAAAAGTAGAGAAGGCAGTTTAGATACCTAACTTCAAGTTGTGACGTAAAATATCAATATATGAATTTGTAATCTACAGAGAAAGAAGCAGATAAAGAATCTTATCTTAATATATTAGACAAAGGTCCTCACATATTAAGAATGAAACAGAGTTGCACAGCCAGGGGATCTGTTAAGAAAAGGAAGGTGGCACTAAGAGATTTACAAGCCTTACAACTGGAATAGTTAGCAGGAAAAATACCTACATATATATATATATATATATATATATATATATATATATATATATATACACACACACATATATGTATATTATATATGCACACAAACACACACATATATATAACCTTAGATCATAAAGAGCATAAAGTGAACTACATATTATCTCTATGTCAAAGAAGAGATTTTTCCTCAAAGAGAACAGGCCTAAATCATCTATGAGGAGAGATGAAACGACATGATATATTAATTGACCTAGCCATGCCAAACAGCATATTGCCTGTTATCAAGGATTTTAGTGATGTGCTTAAATGTTTTTTTTCAATTTAAAAATCAGGATTTCCTGTTATCAAGACTATCATTGCCTAAATTATCGAATCAAGTTACCTGGCCCTTCTTTTTGTATCTTTTTTTTATAAAATGCATTCCTTCCAGTGAAGTGGCCTGAAATTGTTTGTTTTGTAGTGTCATAGAACATTTATCTTTTCTATTAGAGGCATGGCACACTTATTGCCTTAATTAAAGTTGCTGCAAGCCATATATTCCATTTTTTTATTAGGCTTAATATTGTTATGGGTTCTGTACTGTCTTAGAGGTAACATTATAACTGCATAAACTGAAAACCTAAGTGGACAACCATGTAGTCATTTTTTTGAAAGAAGAAGAAGAAGAAGAAAGAGGAGGTGGAAGGCCCGGCTGAATACTGGAGTAAGGGCAGGATTGAACCCAATTCTCCAATATCAATACAAGAGAATTCACCAACCTGGCTAGTTGGCATTATCAGCAACCATGTACTTAGTTATCTTTTCATTTGGTAAAGTTTCATGTGCTAAAAAGGCGTCCCAATGCAAGAGGCTCTCACCACTACGGGGCTGAGGAGGGTCAGATGTACACAGACTTACCCCCACATATAGAGAGACTATTTTTATGTTTCGAACCCATAACACCCAGGTTAGAATGGAAGAGTCTTACCACTGTTCCTAGACCTGCCCTCTAAAGTTTAACGTGCTCCACTCTACATTTTTACAATGCCTAAATTGAACAAAATTCATTGCATAAGAAAGTAAGTTCTTGGAAAGTTTTTGCAGATTCAGAGAAGAAGATAAGGTAAGTATTGGTTTCACATAAAGGCAAAGTCTAAGAAATTAATATTGTAGAATCAGGTAGTAAATCATAACTATAAAACATGCTTCAAGTCATATGCTTATGCACATGCATTCATAGTCATGGAAACACATACAAATATCTCCGTGTAGTATAATATGCATGATTTCTAGAAAAACCTTCTAAATTCTGAAAACGTTCTAAATTCTATGTAGTACAATGCACATGCACACATACATATATATCTGGAAATTACAGTACATGAAAATTTCTTGGCACTCCTTGAAGTCTAGGTTGATTTATATAATCATAAACTGACCACAGACAAAATTTTGTTCCACATATTCTCTCATTCTATGGTATGCTACTTCGTGGACAAGTCAGCAATGAAAGTATTTCAATAAACTTCCAGTAGAAATAGGTTGCAAATGTCTGAACATGCATACAGTATTAAAATAAATTAATGCCTTGGCTCCACCTCAAACTCATGCAGATCTTTGCATAAGCATATCATTTATAGTAAAGGTATGCTGAACCGGCCCGTACCGGCCGGTTCAGTACATACCGTACTGGTACCACGGCCAACCAGTACGGTTCGGCTGTAGAAAATGGTTTCGGCCCCTATAGGGCCAGAACCGACCAGTTCCTGTTACATACTGGTGCGAACCAGTCCGATTCGCACTGGTACCACCTAGTACCGGCGCGGGGAAGAAGAAAGAAGAAGAAGAAGAAGAACAGAAAAAAGAGGAAGAAAGAGGAAGAAAGAAGAGGATGAAGAAGAGAAAGAGAAGAGAAGAAGAGAAAGAGGAGACTTACCGATACCAGGCCTCATCGGGGTGATCCTCATCGGGGCGATCCTCGTGGGCGCTTGCTCGTGGGAGAAGAGTGGAGGAGAGAGGAGAAGAAATGAGGAGGCTCGAAAAGAAGGAAGGAAATCCTGCACGGAAAATGCATTGCGCGGTTGCGGTTTTAAGTGGAGAAACGAGGAAAACGCGCAGAAATGCATTTCGCGCGCGTAGGGCTGCTCTCCCGCCCAATCCAGTTCGGTTCGATACGGTACCAGTACCGTACCAGTACCGATGCCCACCGGCATGTTGGTATGGTCAGTACGGCGGACCTTAATTTATACTCACTTTTCTCATACTTTCTATCCCTTTAAAAAGTTCACTTTGTTGCCATATTTAGCAATTGTAATCCTGTAAAATATGCTGCTATTTGCTTTTGGGAAAATAAAAAAGATGCCGTTATTTTATCTGTTCTTAATTTCACTTGCCAAATAGGAAGACAAATATGACACCATAATGGGAAATTTAAGTATACATCAAAAGAAAAGGGAGTTTTGGCAGCATGCAGATTAATAAATAGCAACAGAAAAGCTTACCATTTTTCCCATAACGCTCCAACATAATTGTTGTGAAACATTTCCTCATAGTCATTTCACAGAGATATGAAGGTATAGTAATAAAAATTAAGTTTTCCTCTTTTTTATGACATGTGGTCTAATACAAGCAGCGAGTGTTTTCCCTTACCAAAGGCATAAGATGATCAGGAAAGTTCCTTGATCAATTTAAGAACTGGGGTTCTTCTAAAATTTGTTGTCTAACTAGAGATCCTATCGTACTCTCTAATATTCTTCGCATGAAATTCTTGAATATCAACTATAATTCTTCATAATATTGGAGAACTTTTATGAGGTTACTCTATGACCTCTCTTTTCTGGCTATTAGACATAATCCAGTCCTTTTGTACCATCATTTTCATCCATGCTGAGGGATGTTTAAATGCACCAAAGTACTATACCTTGATAGCATGCTAGGATATCAGATTTCTCAGATTTCTAGCATGGAAATAACTGGCAGCTTAAGTTATGGGTTTGACAATGAAGCGAAGGGTAGGATAAACAGCAAATCATAACTATAAGATATTCAACAATCTCTAACTAAAAAATATTATATTGCAATTCTCATTTTGAGACGAAGTACCAAGTCTTGAAGTCATGGTACCAGCACCGATACTGATATCTTACCCATGGTTTGCGGAACTGTGCCGAACTAGCCGGTTCGGAGCATACCGAACCGGATCGGTCGGTTACCAGTATGGTTCCTTACATCAGTTTGAAATGAAGAGAGAGGGAGACGGAGAGAGAGGAAGAGAGATAGGGATGGAGGGAGAGAGGGCAAGGCAAGGAAAGAGAGGGAGAGGGAGGGGGAGAGAGAAATGTTGAGAGAGAAGGAGAGAGAGCTCGGAAGAGGAGAGGGCTAGAAAGCCCTGTCATTTCGTTTCAAAACAAGGATCCCCTATTTCAAAATGAAACAAGGGATCATACTTATTTTTTGCCGATTTTGAACTGAAGTCAACAAACCATTTGCCGACTTCAATTCAAAAAATCAAAAAAAAATAATGTTCGCCCAGCATGGTATAGTATGGACCGTACAGTACGGACCCATACTGTACCGTGCCGATCGCTCACTAATATGGGTTCTGGTATCGGTTCAACGAACCTTGATCTTACCGATACATACAGATTAGTATTGTATCCTACCATGCTAAGACATAATACTCATGTTGGTGTTGGCACAATAAAAAGGAGATGTAGTATTATATATCCGTGTAATATGGTATGGATTCCAATACCTTACTAATATGGCTAGTATGAAGAATACAATATGGTACTTTAATCCATGATAAGTATAATAATTTGTATGGATGAGATTGACAATTGTCTTTCTTAATGATTATCCAGATAAATAATGAATAGCAGCAAAACCCAATGCCCAAACCATGGCATCCAAACACCTTGTTGTTTCCCGAAAATAGATCAATTTGATGAAACTAAAATCACAACCACATTTTGAATATATCTGATATCAAAACATGATGAATCAGGCTATGCAACTTTGCTAATTTGATGCCACTATTGTTCGCACATAATTTACATGTGGATGTGTGGCACACATCTAAAAACACATAACTCTCCATATCAAATATACCTTGGCTTGGCATTTAACTTTGAGGATCTTAACATGGCCTTTATTGCTACAGGTCCTAACATGCTATAGCCAAATGGGATTAAATATTAAACATTAAGGCAGAGCATGATGCAAGAAGTACAATTACTGTGACAATCATAAGAAAACTCACCCTATACCACATGCATATTGGACATTCGTTCTTTTCTCAAATCTTCCCTCCCTTCATATGATCCAACCAATTGTTGTATTTGGCAAGTTCAAAAATCCTACCCAAATTTCCCTCTTTGATAATGTTCTTGATTTGGTTATTTGGGTTGCCAAAAAACAAACTTTTACTACAATTAACTACAAATTTTATAGTTAGTAGTTAAGTAAATAATAAACACAAGTCACCATAATTATCATCCCATCCAATATCACCCATACATGAGTTGTGTTTTGGGGGAAAGCTATATTCGAATAGTCATCTCACATAAGTGTGCTGCTAGTGTTGGCAGACATCACACATGGCTTTAATTTATAGCATCTAATCTAGAAATAAGGCTGCCAATGGATCAGGTTGATCCATGACCCGACCCGACCCGTTTTGGAGGATTTGTGGAGCGGGTCGGGTCCTAAAGTTGGATTCATTACATTTTTCGGGTTGGATCTGGGTATACTGAATTCAGACATGATCCGACCCCAATGTATGCTGAACCGACCGGAACCGGTCGGTTCAGCCTGTACCGAACCGGTGCCGATAGGCACCGGTACGGTACAGCGTATAGAAACGGTTCCGACCCAAACTGGATCAGAATCGATTGATTCCATACTTGTACCGGTGTGAACCGGCCAACACATTTTTCCTGCGCGTAGGCGCGCGGGGAAGAGCGCCCACGCGGCTGGAGCCCACGTGGGCCTCTTAAGCCACAGAGTGGCATTTAAAGCCACTCTGTGGCATTTTTTTGGGAAACACGTGCGAGCAGAGAACGCGCCCGCGCGCGATTCCCCAGCAGGGAATCACGCCCGCGCGCGGTTCTCCGTGCAGGGCACCGTGCCCACGCGGGCTGCCAGCCCGCGTGGGCCATTTAATGCCACTCTGTGGCATTTGATGCGTCCGCATGGACACGCACGAACGCGATGATTTTTTTTGGGAATCGCGCGCGATTCCCCGCGCAGGAACCGCTCCCGCGCGCGATTCCCCAGCAGGGAATCGCGCCCGTGTGCGGTTCCCCGCGCGGGGCACCATGCCCATGCGGGTTGCCAGCTCGCGTGGGCCATTTAATGCCACTCTGTAGCATTTGACGCATCCGCGCGTGTCCGCGGATGCGCGCAGACGCGGTGTTTTTTTTGTTTTTTTTTGTCCGCGCGCGCGGGGCCGCGCGCTCGGCTCCTGTTCGATACCGGTTCCAAGCCGGTACCGAACCGGAACCGTACCGATGCCGGTGCTCACCGGTACGCCGGTACAGTCGGTCTGGCGAACCTTGCCCGATCCATTTGAAATTTGGATAATTTTGGATTTTCAATCCTACAACCTAACCCGACCCGACTTGAATCTGTAAAATTATTTAGACCCACGAGCTATAATTTTAGATTTTCAATCCTACAACCCGACCCAACCCAAATCTGTAAAATTATTTAAACTTGCTGGTCGTAGCCTGCGAGGGTGCAAACAAATTCTGAAGCCATGGATGGGTTGACCCGACCTGAATCTGAACCGGATCCAAATTTTTTGGGTTGGATCCGGGTTATACATGGACTCAACCCGACCCGACCCGATCCAAATGACCCGTTGGATCAAAAATTGTAGCAGTAGACCTGACTCGACCCAACCCAATCTTCTATTGGGTTGAGCTTGGGTCCAAAATTAGGACCCAAACAAGAAACCGATTTGGATCAAGGTCACTCATGACCCGACCCGACCCAACCCATTTGCACCCCTATCTAGAAATTAGAATTGTATGGCAAAGGACCTATCTGAAGATCCTTGAAAAACCTATAGTGACCTAATTTAAACAAGATGAGAACTAGATTAGGCCATGTACTAGGTGTAGAATTAGATAAATTTCTTCTTTAGGAAAATCATCCTCTTTATCTTCACAAACCATTTACCAACTTTATAAGAAACTTTTGAATGGAAAATGCATTGGGTGCCCATTAAGTGCACAAAGAAAGTACCTTAAGCCCACTAATGCTAACTTGGCAACTTACTAAACCATCCCTATGTTTGGCAACAATTCTCATGAGTTGCATTAAACCCCTCATGCCACGTCACATAGAGAACTTTTCATGTGCAAAAAAATGTCTCTCAATAGCATTTCTCTTTTCAAAATTACCCTTGTGAAATGCCTAATTCCAAAAAAGATTACTTTCAAATGATCTAGATGTAACATGCTAACCATGGTTTAGCCTTAAGAATTTTGATTCATGAACTTGTAGGACTATAATAATGCAAGATCATGGAGTCAATAGAGGATTGAATAGGACTACAAATTGGCCAGACTCTATCCAAATCCTTGTGGCTCCATATCTAACTAGTAAATATTAGGTTAAGGCTATTTTTTGTCAAATGTTAAGGTGCAAGTTTGGCTCCAACATAAGATTTTGAAGCTCGAGTCTAGATCTAAATCTTAGAAAAAACATATGTGGAAGTAGATGTAGCTGGCAATATAAACCAATTTTTAGATCGCTTTCATACGTCTCTTGTATACACATTTATGCAAGGGCAAGTATCGGTGTTTACCAATCTATAATAATTAAATTACTTTGCACTGGTCAAGTGTCAGTACCAGGAAGCCCTCCTATCAATACGATACCAACAAATGTTCAGTATCCTAAATTTTGTTGTGTTGGCACATTAACGTATATTGAGTGTTGGTAATGCTACATTTTTTACCAGTCCTTATCATATATGTAAATACTGATATAGGTTTTGGTACTGATAATTTAAATATTTAGGTTTGGCTAACAGTAAATCTAAATGCATCTGAGCTTGAATCCAAATAATGCAAGACTTGATCAATGGTCATAGGCTAGATCTGCTAAACTCTACTCATGGCTAGATACAACTTTGTTAGACTCATGTTGAATCTATGATTTTTGACAACCCCAAAATTAAGAAATTCTCTAGAGACTAATTATTAGGAAATATGGAATTGCACATTTTGATCTTTGGTTGCATCTTAAGATGAACACAACTATAGGATAGTTCCACTTTTTAGCTTATTTGTGTCATACAGATGAACATGTTTATTTCACAAGTTAATATTTGTCCTTCTTGTAGACTCTTTCATAATCTAGGAAAACTGTGTTGGGTTTCTCATTATTTATAGAAGCTTAAACCACAACTGACAAGATATATCTCCCTTCCTATCAATCGTCTTTATAAGGTTCATGGCATGCCTCTCTCTTGCCAAACTTTGTCTTTACTAGGAATTCTGCACCAATTTCTACAAGGAATTTACCAATTGGTTGTAAATTCTGCTCAATCCTTCCACATATCCTTCTTAACTTAGATTTCTTATTTATAAATATCTGATGCAAAAAAGGCTTGGGTGATTACAATAGTTAGAGATGAACGCAGCTCCCTTTACCATAGCCCTGTTGTCTAGAGTTCATACTCTTTCATATCTGGGATTTTTGGAGGTTTTGTTGGTCAGTGAAACCAAACTATGTACGAACAATAAGGCCAAATTCTTTACTTACCAACTAGTCCTATAGGTTTGATAATAACCCGTATAACCACTTCACATTTGGATGCAACACTCTCAATAGCAAGGTTAGCCAAACCATACAAAGCCAGGCCGTTCACGCCGTACCGAACCGAACCTATCAAGAACTGGAATGGTTTGGACAGTCCGGACAGCTCAGCCCTTCTCCCTCTCTTAATCGACCTCTCCCTCCCTTGGTTGAATCATGTGATGGTGATGGCAATGGCAAACAGGCATGGCCAAACAGGTACGACTCTCGATCGACACTCTCTCCTTCCGCCTCTCCCCATCCCTCTTTCTCCCCTTCTCTTCAACCTCCTAGGGTTAGGGTTAGGGTTACAGTTTGCTCTCCCCCCTCCCTCCCTCCCTCCCTTTCTCTCCCCTCCCTTCCCCCTATCTTTCTCCCTCTCCCTCTTCCTCCATTTCCTTCTCCCTTTCCCCCTTCCTCTCCCTGTTTTAGTATATGGTCCGGCACAGTACGGACTTGTATCGTACCAAACTAATTGCCAGCTGGTATGAGTCCCAAAACAGGTTGAGTAAACCTTGCTCTAAAGCAAACAATTATCTTTTTAAATTTCGACAATGTGCTTGTAATGCATTTATAATATTAATTTGAGTGAAGAAAATTTTCCTCATTGATGCACTTTTATTGAGAAAATTATTTGCAGCACTGATTAAGTTACAAAGTTAAGTTCCCTAAGCCCACTAATGCTGGCTTGACAAATAAATATTCAAACACTCTCCCTTTATTGCGCCAATTTCCATAAGTTATCGATCCCTCAACAACACATGGCATGAAAAATTTCCATGCACACAAAACTAACTCGGTGTCTTTATGATCACTAAGCATTTCACCACTCCACTGGAAATTCTCTCTACCCCTATAATACTCCGGATTGGTAGTTTCCACAACCTATCTGAGGTTGAGCCCTAGGATTTGATGACAGACTTGGAAAGCCACCTGTAGATGCTTTATGCCCAAACATTCTGGATAATGCTTTGATCCTCTATCTTACCATGGTTGCTTGCACAAAGTTAGCTGATGTTTATTCCTTAAATACCATTATTGCTTCTTCCCCACCCTCTAGCACTTTTTTACTATGCTTCATCATCTTTTCACAAATTTGCTTTATGTGTCAATCAATAAGAGTAAAAAATTTACTATTTTGGTAATTGGCTCAGTTTGCTTATGCACTTACATATACTGACATAGTTTGAATGTGCACCACATCCACCTTTCTTTCTTGCTCAAGCCCTAGTTGGAGGGACTCTCTTTTATTCCTCCTCCCTTCGGCTCATAAATAGGCCTCCGCCATTAAGGCTAAGCAATCATGACTCTTCCATAAGTCCACTCTCGCACCACTTGTGCTCTCTTCTTCGCTCTCTTTTAGTCCCATCCTAAGCAAGAATGATTTGATCATTGGCCTTGGCAGGAATAAAAATCAACTTGAAGAGGAACGGAAGATCCATAGCAACTAAAGGTTTCATTTTCATTTCCTCCATTATCTCTTTTCAAGCTTTTGTTAATAAATTGCATTTTAGTATCTACGTTGCTCTAAACAAAGTGATATTGCACTAAAAAGGTTTATTTATTTTGGAGAAGAGTAAGACAATGGCCCATGACCTAACCCCAATCTGGTGTACCTTATTGTTTCTAAATTCTAATTCAAGATTAATAATAGAATAAATGTTACACCTTTACTTTGTTCCAACTCTTTTCCTCTCTCTCTCTCTCTTTATTTGTTCTATAAATGACCTACTTGAAAGACTGCTAGAAGGGGCATGCTCCAAGCTAGAAAGGAAAGATCTGTAAGGTAACATCCCTTGGAGCATGATAAAAGACTTGGGCATTTCATAAGCCATAATACATTGATGGTGATTGTGGACCTTGTTGTATTAATCATATTACTGCACTAGATCATGATAGCAAGAGATGACCCTTCATCGAGTGTGGATGATGGCAACTACAACTCAATAGGTCACATTTACTTAAATTTGTCATGTGTAGGAACTAGGCACTAGTTTCTCCAAGGTCAACCTTATGTCAATAGTCAACTGTAAAAAAAAAAAAAATAAGTCACTTATTTTAGCCATCTCAACATAGGGTTTTCATTACAGCTAAGGTTGCAGGCATATCAGGCACAATAACAATCCAGCTTGATCATGTTTTAAGATATAGATCCAGATCCAACCCACTAGTTGTTTCCAGTTGTTTTGGGCCTCCTTTTAGATAAGCTCCAGACTGGGTGGAAGTTTTTAAGGATAGATCCATCTTTTGTTAAATTAAAATTTTGAGTTAAATTAGTTCCAATTTCTAAATTTATGAAATCCATATCCTATAGGAAGTCAGGTTTTAATTTGATACATGCTTGACCCTCGGTTATTGAAGTAAAAGTTTTGTCTAAGTTAGGTTGGCTCCGGACATATTGGATCTACCAAATGAATATACACCCTTATTTATTGCTGACCTCATATTTGATGAAAATTGATTGAATTATGATGATGATTTTTAGGATAGCAAGGGCCCAGCAATAGCAACTACTTAGCCATTCAATCTAAGGAAGATATACAATTTGTCATCTTCTTGTATCCATCCATAAATATGTGCTTGGCATATCCACGCACACAGAAAAGAGGTATTTGTACCACATCATTAATTAGGTCTCAGGATTTCACTAGAATATCTAGGAGAAAGGCAAAACAAACTTCTACTCCAAGAATATTTGTGCAAAACTCATTCTTTTGTTCTCTAATAGATATTATATATGATTTTGATATTTGAAAATTAAGGGATTGATAATATGATCACTGGTGGCCTTTAGTTCATGGCCTTCTAATCCTTCCAATCAAGTTCCAAAACAAAATTAGCTCCATGAACATTTTGTGACCACTACCAAGACTTCAAAAGCTTCACACATGGAAATGAGGCTTTGATTTAGACTAATAGCTAGCATATAAAAATAAAAATAACTTGGAGCATCCGCCATATAGTTAAGATTAATCACATGAGTAAGAACAATTACATTGAATTATAAGGAATGTTTTTGAAGGTTGGTGAAGTCCGTGGTTAACAAGTTATCATTTCTTAAAAAAGCTAAACCATGTTGATCACACATAAAACCATTGGGCCCATATAAATGTTATTCTTATGTTATGCTTCCTTTTCACCCAGGGTGTTTATGAAGAAATTTAGCATCTTCAAATTTTATGGTCAAGTAATGGATATGCTAACTAGTCCTTCATTTTGGGATAGTATAGTTTCTATAAGAAATTATGGAACAATAGACAGGATTCTTATCCAATCAATCAATCTCTTTGTTACTTATATCATACTTATCATAATCAATTCCCTTTTTCAAATAAAGAATGCTAATCTCACTTGAAGTTTCCAATTCATCTTACCCAAAAAATGATTCTAAATCATAGTCTTTCCTTCACTGAATCAACTTTCAGGTTTTCTCACCCCTTATCCCATAGTCAAGAACTGCCATGTCTGTTATCCAAAGTTTCTCAAGTACACGTTTGTGTATCACATACGGTAAGAATTCAGTTTCTTTCACCAATTCGATGTTTTATATTAAGTAGGAAGAACCCTTCTTGATTATGGAAACTTGGAAAATAATAGAGCTATGCACCCGTGCAGTAAGGATCCAAGCACAAAGCTTGCAATCTGATGGAATTGTACTTACTGCTGTTTAATTATCTTTTTTTATTTTTGATGGAATAGCCGTTTTATATTTATCTTACGATGCAAAAACCTACGAGAAAATTATGAGACTTTATAAGAGCAGATACCGAGCATGCTTCAAAGAGTGGGATTACGAAGTACTTGCATCAGCTAAAGATGAGCTAGCAAAGATGAAGTCATGAAAAATGATATCTAAAAGGAAGAAGTTACAACTTGCAAGTACACCTATGTTAATGACCCCTTAGAACTAATAATTATGGAATATGAAAAGGTGGAGATTGGAGAACAAATTAAGATAGTTTGGTCATAAGCAATGATGGGGCAACCTAAACTAGGATGAATCCTGGATTTTTAATCAAAAGAAATTAACAAGAGTAAGATAAAGAAATCCAAAAGAGAGATTGGATCAAGCTTGCGACAAAAGTGTATATGGCTGTTAAAAAAAATATAAGGGTGATATAAGTTTTGTGAAACCATTTTTAAGTAGATAGGGTAGAAATCATCTGGTTTATAGTTACGTACGTTTACATTATTTATAGTGAAGGACACTGATTATCGATGTTTAGTAGAAAAATTGAAAGACGGATTCTTAAGTAACTGAAGAACTACTTTCTTACCATTTAATGCTTCAACCTTTTATAGTTGTATCGCATTTTGACCATGATTACCATAACGATCTTGATGCTAGCTCGTATAGGATCTCTGAATTTATTAAATTTATAGATTGCATTGTAATAAAACCTTCCGACTTCACAAGTTACTCCCAAAACAAAAAGTCAAAAGTTACTCAAGTTAATAAAAAGAATTATTATAATGTTTAAAGTAGGTATGCCATTTCGATACTGGGCCCCGTACCGGTGCTACCCTATTGCTATGTCGGTATGCCTGGTACAGAGGATGATTCGGCGTATTAAGTATCGGTTGCCCCCCGCAACGCTTACCAATACCAAACCAGTATAATACAGTATGTCCCATATTGTCGGTTCGGTATAACATGGTGTACCTTGGTTTGAATCCTGGCGCAAACGCAATACTATTTTGCTTGCTGCTTCCTGCATAACTTGATATTGGAAGCCATATTAGCCAAATTCTCCTACCCATGGTACTTCAATTTGAATGGATTTTTAATTACTTGCTAGGAACCTGATTCATTTTTCAAAATCAAAAGAAAAGAAACAATGAGAACAAAGCAGCAACAGCAGTAGCAATGTCATGTCGAAACATCATCAACTCAGAAAGGGCAGAATCATTTACATTTTTATTTGTGAACACTAGTTGTGTGAATTTTCAGAAAATAATGTTAAAGCTAGTTGAAAAATTGTGTATCATGAGCAAAAGTATTTATACATTGATCTTTCTTAAATATTGGACTTTCAAGATTATTATCCAAATGAACTTGTTGGATGTAGCATGCATGACCATCTTTGGTTCATATTCTCATTGGCAGATTAAAGATGTGCTAATGGAAAGCAATGGCTTTTGTAAATTGCCAATATTATGAATTATGAAAACAACAAACATCAAAAGGACCTTCAAAATTGATGTCAGATAAATCAACATTGTTTATTCAATAATAACTATTGTGATCATATATACACAAAACTATGTAGAAAGAACCATAAACCTAAAATAGTACCTATTTCATTCTACAATGAAATTTATACGAGTCTACCTATTAGAGAAAATCTAACCTTGCAATAGCATTCAATATAATATAAAGAAAAGAACCTACTTTCCTTTTCATTTTGTTTCCATTTTCTCCATCAATATTATGAATATAAAATCAAATCCACTGATGAAGAGCAGAAATGTGCAAAATTCTTATCAACATATGAACAAGAAAATGATCTAGAACAGACAAGTTTCATAAAAATCTAGAGTATTTCAGCAAATAAACAAACAAACAGAAAGAATGATAATAATCCATCTCCCCATTGGATCAATTTCATAATTCTTACCAGGCTGTGCCGTTCGCCAGCTTGGAATGCTAGCATCTGCTGACTCTGGCTCAAATGATATAGTTGAGACAGACCATTCACCACCATGGAGTAAGCACTCGACATGGCTCTATCAACCTCGTCCATGTTGATGCTCTCTGAACTTCTATTGACATCCATGGCTTCCCTTTCCTCCACTTGCAATGCTCCGTCCTTTTCTATAAACTTCCAAAAAAGGTCAAAAACTACAGAAAAGAAAAGCGAAAGCCTAGTTGGAAGTGAAGTCCTATTTGTGAAGGGTAAGGAAATAGTTTTGATAAGAACATATTCTGGGCTAATGACCAATGATTAGAAAGAGTAAATTTACTGAAGATGCAAACTCAATGCAGCTGGGCACCAGAAGAAGAAATAAGACAAGGTAGTGGCCGTGACAATGGTTGAAAAAAGAGTGTGAGATGAGAATAATTTTTAGAGAGAAGGGCCAAAACTGTCAAATCAAGCCTCCTCTAAGTTTCAGGCCTTTAGGGGATGTATTTCAATTAATTCTCAAACAGGCGGCATTAATGTGCATTATTATCTCACATGGACAGTGTAGAAAAATTAATGGTCAACTGAAGGAATCATGTATGGTGGATGTCTGGCTTACTTTTAATATCCATTGATATTATCACTTGCTAATTTATACCAGTGGAATCTTAAACACACTACCTCTTGTAACACCCACAAGCACTCCTTGGCAAAAGGTCCCTACAATGCTCAAGTAGAAAGAATTAATGTGAACTGTAAGAAATTGGCCAGGAATTTATCTATAATAATCCACTATTCAAGGGATCTTGTTGCATGCATTTTTACATAATTTAATATTCATACAAGGACCGAAAATATTAAAGTTGTTGTAGATGCACACTTAATGCAACTAGGTACCAAAGGGAGAAAGAAGACAATGTGGTGGCTGTGAGAATGTTTGAACGAGTGTGAGATGAGAATCCTTTTTAGGGAGATGGGCTAAAACTATCAAACCGAGCCTCTTTTAGGTTCTCCGGCTCTTTAGGGGATGTATTTCAATTAACGCTCAAACAAGGCCATTAATGTGCATTATGACATCCAGGCTGGAAAAGTGTATAAAAACTAATTGTCAATCAAAGGAATCATGTGTGGTGCATGTTAATTGGGCAGATAGTTATTTCGGCGAACAAGTTATTTTATATTATATTAACAAATAACAGCCATACTATAATAGGTAATATTTTATTTTCAAATAATCTCATTGAAATAAATTCTGGTAAATAACAGCAATTATAACAATTATAATAAGCAACAGCCATTTCAATAGGGATCATTATAATGGGGCTACTACAATGGTTTTAAGTTTTAACTAGTAACACAGTCTTGATTTGTGCCCAAGTCAGTGAGGACTTGTTAGTTGCATCTTAAAAATGAAAATCAAATAGGGCAAAGAAGAGGGAAGGAGAAGAAATTAAGATAGAAAAATGATGTTGTGATGCTCTAGAAGCAGATGAAGAAGAAGAAGTAGAAGTAGAAGACAGAAAGGAGGGGAAGGTATTCTATACTCATCAAATGAGAATTCCTTCCATACTTCCACAGGAGTAGGATGAAGAAAGGAAAAAAATATATATGTATACTTTTTATGCCAATACATACATCTATATTATTATGAGATCTATAAACCATGTGTAATGATGGTCGATCTAAGCATTCCAATCCACTTGTTGTATGAACCATTTCGGTCTGTTTGATGACAGTCATGATTCCAGCTTGACCAAGGATGAGGTGGATGCAGTGCTGGGCTGTGTCATGGTCAGGCTAATGAATTTATTTATGGAGATGGCTGACAAGGGGTTTGTCCCCAATGGTGGTTGTGCAGCACTAAATGGTCATTGCTTCACAAGCAAAAGTCCGGTAAAGACATGCACCTTCTGCCAGAAGGATATTTGTTGAAACAAAGTCGGCATCATCTCAAGGTTGACATGCCATCATGTCTTTCAACCGGAGTCCCTATAATGTGCTTGGTCAAATCTTACCCTTTTCATTGACTAAAGCACCGGATGTGAATAGGATGATGCAACCTGTTATTCTTCTCTTGCAAAGAAAGAATCTTAATGGTTTGATGGAGGGAACTGAAAGTTTAGTATAAATTGATGATGACCACAACGACAACAACAATAACAAACAGAGAGTGCAAGATCAAACTTGACATGTCCTGCAAAAGTCCCTTTGTCCAGCAAAGTAAGTTTTGCTGAGGTGCTTTCCATGAGAATGTAGAGTAGCACCTAATCTACTAAGTTTAGCACATATCACATGTAAGCTTTGAATGATAAAGAGGCATCAAATGGAAGCCAATTGTACTATTTATATTATGAAATTCCTGTAACCATTGTTGGTAATCCTCAATGCTCTTTCAAAGTTTCTAAATAAATTAATATGCTAAGCTGTCTTAGTTACCAAATATAGTTTTGTAAGGATATCATTGTACCAGCCCTCTGATTCTTTTCCCAGAGGGGGGAGGGGAGGAAGACTCAACTCAAATAAACTATTCAATTTCAAATACTTGGGAATGCACCATGCAGACTCAAAGCTAACCACTTACAAGGAGAGGAAGGATGCCCCTTTCTCATACTTGGAAGTACACAAATCTTTTCCCAAGAAAGATCCATGCCTATACTCACCAAGTTGATGTATCAAAGTTTAAAAGAAGGCATAAAACAATAAATCAGATAGTGGAACAAAAAATCAAGAAGCCTACAACCTCTAAAATGACAGTATAACCTTTAGATAGGAACACAAGTATCCTTACTCCAATTAACTAATGTGCTAGCTAAAACTTAATGATCTGGTTTCATATTTAACATATAGCATACTATAATCAGAAAATTAGATTTCCGAAATCAAAACATAAACGATGGAGCCGAAATTTCTGCAAAGGAGGGGTGAAGGAGTGTGTGCCTTATTTGCCCAGGGGGAGCGGAGGTGGGACGCGAGTCTTGTTCGGCAGGTATTCGGGGAGCACCTTGCTGAGCGCGTCCTGGCTCTGCCGATCTCAGAGGGGGAGGCAGTGGACAGGAGGGTATGGAGCAGGACAGGGAGGACGACTGTGAGAGTTCGAGACCTCTTGTCAATAGGTAGAGGGCCCTCAGCGCGACAGATGGACTGCGGCTGGATTTGAAGGATGCACATTCACCCCCGAGTGGCCTTGTTCCTGTGGAAGGTGGCTTGAGGGTGTTTACCTACTAGTGGGGTTCTGGTGAGGCGGGGAGTGAGGGTTCCTGCTGGATGTGGAGCTTGTCAGGCGACGGAGGAGACCATCTACCATGTTCTTTTTGGGTGCCCGAGAGCCAGTCAGATATGGAGATATGCTTCAGCTCAGCTTGACTAGAGGTAGATGTGGACGTCCACTGAGGAGTTCCTACGACATTTGGAGGCCTCGATCCGGGGGTCTGTACGAGAGGAGAGGGGGATTCGTGAAGCCTACCTGGCCTATCACTGCTAGCTGGAGAGGAATACACGGATTTTCGACGGCGAGAGCCTCCATCCGAGGATGGTGGCGGACCGAGCTCTACGGCATGCGGCGGAGATCACCGGCACTATTGAGGCTCCACCTACTGGGTTGGTCAGGGACATCTGGAGCCCCCATTCTGCTTCTGCAGCATCCAGGACGATATTAGTATCCTGGGTACCCCCACCTCCTGGCTTTCTTAAAGTGAACTTTGATGGCAGCGTATCAGCGGATGGGAACTGCGGAGGTGTGGGGATTTATTATTAGGGATCATGACGCCAGACTTGTGGCGGCAAGTGGACGGAGGATTTTTGACTCATCAGTGGTGACCGCGGAGCTTCGGGCGGCCTGGGATGGTGTCTCCCATGCGAGGCGGGTACTAGGTGCGAGTCGCATCCTTCTCGAGGGGGACTCGACCACGGTGATCGGGTGGATCCGGGAAGAGGGGTGCTCAGTTGAGGACCGGCCGCTGCTCCACGATATCCGCAGAGCTTTGGGGGAGGTTGTCTCCTACCAGGCCACGCACGAATATCGGGAGGCGAACGGTGCTGCAGATTGGGTTGCTTCCTTCGCAGCTCATCACTCGGGAGGCTTTTTTGGATAGACCACAAGGCTGTGCCTACGCCTTTGCGCAGCATTTTGTTTTCTGATTTTGTTGGCCATCTTCACACTCGTCAGGTGTGAGCCGCCGATGTACCAAAAAAAAAAGGAGGGGTGAAGTGTTGAGACTTGAGATTGTATCACATTCATCTCATCATAAGTTATCAAAAATAATAATATATTAAAAAATATTGGTTCAAATAATTGAAATTATAAATTTTAAATATTCTTATCAACTCAGCTCAACTAAGCCTTGATCCCAAACTAGTTGGGGTCAGCTATATGAAACCTTTTCCTCCATTTCACTCGGTTTAGGACCATACATTCTTAAAAATGTTTAGGTATCAAGTTCGTCCTTATTACTTCATTCCATATGATTTTCAGTCTATCTTGTCCCTCTTCGTTCTTTCTGCATGTATCAAATCACTCTTCGTATCGATGCATTCCTTGGCCTGCATTATACATGTTCAAACCATTTAAGTTGTCCTTCTCTCGATATGCCCTCAAGTAGTGCTACCTCGGCCCTTTTATGAATGACTTCATTTCTTAAAAAGTTCTATCTTTTTCTTGTATTACCCATATCTATCTCAATATTGCCATTTTGGCCACACTCATCTTGTGCATATGTTGCATTCTAACTATTCAACAATCTATACCAGAAAGCATACCTGGTCATATGGTTGTTCTATAAAATCTTTTCTTCAACTTGGAAGGTATCTTAGATCACATAGCATCTCAATTACACTTCTCATTTTTATTCAACCTATGTCAATCTTATGGATAACATCCTCTTCAATCTCCCCTTCTTTATGAATAATCAAATTCTAAATAGAAAAAACGATCACTCTTAGAAACTTCATGACCCTCAATTTTCAATCCACCTTCATGATCCTCAAATTTTAATTTACATAACTATATGGGTTACATGATACACTTTCTATTGAATATCTAATAAAAGATTTTTAATGATTTCAAAATCAATAACAAGTCATCCAAATTGAATATCCATACCGCTAAAAATGACCTATATTACAAAAAAAATACCTAGAAAACAAAATTTGCATATTTTTTATTGTCTCTAAGCTATGTATCAAGTGGATACCAAAATGAACCATATCAATTACACTAGTGTGCTGAAATGCATGATAAGATATATAAACTGAAAATCCACTTTGTTGATCATGATTTATGCATCTTAAAGACTTAAATTCACTAGTTTTTGATGATTAGATCATGTAAAAACATAGCACATGCCATTTAAATTATCATTCTTTGTAGCCCTTTGATGTTGAGGTTAGAGACACTAAAATGAATTTTGGATTCTAGGCATTATTTGTCATAAAGATCATGTTTAACAATTTGGATCTTCAATTTGCACAGTCCTTTATTAATTTGAATTCTTAAAAATTTTAAAGAATTACTCTAAAGTGTGCAATCCATCTCTTACTGGTTGGTTCCCTACAACTAAAGTGCACCATAGGTCAAGTTGCATGCTCCTGGAAATACATATAATTGAGTTGCTGTAGCTAAATTTATCATTTTTGAAAAGCTACAACTGCAAATGTTATTGTTTTCGAGTTGTAAGGTTGTAACTGAGAGCTATAAGTTCAAAGAAGCTGTTTGGTTGGACATAACCGTAGAAGATGCAATCACTTTGTAAATATAGTGCTGAGTTTTATCCCACTTACGAGTAATAAGTGACAATTACAACCATAAGCTTATTAACATTCTAAATACGTAGTTGAACATGATAACTTTATTTGACTAATAACCTAGAAATAACAACCAAATTCATCTTGGACATGAATGGCAAAATCATCCCATATGGATAAACCAGACCATACAAATCATCAAAGTTTGTTTATTTATGTATTAAACAAAATCAACACTTGCACCAAAATTCTCAAGTCAAACTCATAACTTTAGAAAAATCTATTGATCTATGAAGAGCCTACAAACAACAAATATATCAATATAACAAAAATTGGACAGCAAAAGGAAGATCATTTTCCGAATGAAAATATCTTTTTTAAATAACAATAACTTCGCAATGAGTATCAAGTAACAACATAAGATGTTTAAATATGTGTTTAGATATTATAACATATCCTCTGTTTTTCTACATGCACTCCATTATCAAACTCAACTACTTGTGCCAGAAAATGGATTCCTCTAACCTTATTGTAAGTGTAATATTCAATATTTAGAAGAAAAAAAATATTACATATAATACTAATCATCACAAATATCTGTACACGTGAAAAGTTATGTATCATTGCATAGTATATGCAAAAGTTTATATATTGCATTGAGACTTAAAAACCAATAATGACAGACAGAAGCAGATCGGTAGTAACACCTAGAAGGTAAAAGAACATCTTTTGGAAATTTCTTACTATCTTACAAATAAAAAGAATTGAGAACAAAGGAAACTTACATATAAATCTTAATAAATGTATATACTGCACATACCAACGCTACTGTTTACATAATGATGAGTTCTAACATAGTTATTCAATGATATTTTTTTGGAGTCATTTATCTATTTTCGCTACCCTGATAACTTCTAGGCAAATATACAGGATACGAATCTAAGTTTCAACTGTTTCTTTTTTCATTAGCTTCTGCACAACATTTGAGAGTTCCAATATCCTTCACCACGAATATTCCTATTCCAGCAGTGAAAATTTCCATCCATGATTCGGGAAAATGAATGAATACTTGTATTATGGCATCCTATATGGTCCTCAGCAACCAAATCCAGCCTACATCACATATCCACAACGATAAAAGAAGAAGAGGAAGAAGAAGAAGAAGAAAATCAAGGATCAGGGCATGACCTAGTTGATCTAAAAATAATAGCAAGCACAGATTAAAGCCACCGAAAGCCAGGCACCAAAATATGAATAGGTCTATGAAATACATGGATTTATGAACAAGTAATAGATAATTGGATTAACAGCTTGAGGCCGGATTAGAGAAGACGAAGAGCGACAGAACTGCAGAAGAGGGAGGGCTTGGTGAGGGAGAAGAGAGGAACTGGAGCATTCCAAAACTTATAAGTACTGAAGCTTGGATGGATCGCCAGCCGGAGCCAAGGATTGGATGCCTTGAGGTCTGTAGAAGAGGGGTCGAAGGGAGGAAGTTGTCCTTCGAACATTGTCAAGGAGAGATCTCTTCGCGATAGCTCCGAGGCTCCCAGAGAAAAGGAAGGCAGTAGTTCGACGCTGAAGAGGATGCCGGAGCTGTCCGAAGGTGGGAAGAGGCACTTTTCCAACTGCAGCCCTCAAAGGCGCAGCACCAGGCTTTTCGCCTCTAAATTTATTATATAATATTCTCTTAATAAATTTATTTTATAATAAAAATAATCACGCAAAACAATTTAAATTATTAAAAGTTTTAAAATTTTTATTTGAATTTTAATTTAGTATAACCAAGCCGTCGAATTTCGTTACATTGGCTATGAATTTCTGGCTGCCATGATGAAATTATCACATGATTGAAATTATCATATGATTATTCTCTTCTAATATATAAATTGATCACGGGATATTTTCGTCACCATAATTAGTTCAATAATCTAATTATATTAAATTAAAATTGAAAAAAAGAATAATTTTTTTTTTGCTTAAAAAGAGGAAGGGAAGGAAGAGACAAGCCCACCCCCGCAGCCCCCACTGGGCTTCCACCCAACTAGAAGAATGTTCGATGTGGTCAGAAATAACCATATGTTGGGCACCCCGGCTGGTTCTACTCATACCCTCCCCACTCGTGGGACCGATTCAGTTACCCCTTTGAGCTCCGGTACGAATACCACATGTAAGTACGTTACATCTGGCACCACCGAGGCTACCAGCAGAGCGATACGTTCTTCCAGACCCCGTATCCGAACAGAGAGCATCCGGTCTCCACAATTTAATCGACGTCCGTACATTTCGAACTCGAAACCACTTGGTTGGAAGTAAGGCCACGCTCCCACTGCGCTACCACCTCCATAGTAAAATTGTTTTTAATTAGTTCATAATATTTTTGCATGATATAATAGGTTGTTTACTTAATTTTTCTTCAAGTTGGCACCACCCGTTTCTATATTAGAGACTAATAAAGCCAAAACCTTGACTTTTGATTCTGTTTGTGGAATCTATTTGGTCAGATTATAGCCCGTTCTCTAAGGAAACTCCACCAAATAATTTTCATAAAAACAAACTTTTCGATCAACTAGAGTATCACAATCACCACAATCATGATTGTAATGATCTCTTTTTGAGCAACATTAATATTGCATGGCTTCAGCCATTTGTTGCATAATTACTGATTGCATGGTTGAGATGGATTTCCAACTGATTCTTCCTTCTCAGGTGACCGCACGAAGCAAATTGTCGCGCCAAGTGTTCATCACATTAAGATGAAGCCTCCAGGCTTATTCTTCAGGTCATATACAGGATTGTTACAGCATGCGAATATTATAGAAACCAAATTTCCTATCAATGAAATTTCGGGCAGCAGAGAACATAAGAGGGAAATAATTGGGAGAATTATTCGATCGTATTGAAAGGCCTGTATATAATTTTATTAAAATAATTGCTTAACTTTCTATGTAAGTCCTAAGATTTACATACCCATGACTTAAAACCAAAAAATGCAAAATCATCTCGAACCGAACAGTTCCGGTGTAAATCCGTTCATTTTACACCGTACTAGTTTCATGGTTTCATGGCTTACCAGTACAAGTTCCGACTTCAAAAACAATTCGTTGCCGAAGCCACAGAAGAAGAGAGAGAGAAAGCGAGCGGAAAGAAAAAAGAGAAGAAGAGGTCATAGTTCTCCTCCCCTTCCCCGCTGCCGAAAAACTGATACGGTGCCCGGTACCAGCACAATAGACCTCACTTAAAACAACAAAGAAAATAAAAACTAATACCAAATAAATAAAGAAAAAAAATAAGAAACTGATCTAACCATGCCTGCTTGGGGCTTTCCTTAAGAGAACAGGGGTATGCATCACCTCATCTCTCTCGACAGCTCCACTAGCCGCTCTGATCTAGAATTCCTCCATTGACGCTAAAAGGACATATTGGATTCCTTGGCATCAAACAAACAGAAATAATAAATGCAACTTAAAAACACACAGGCTGCCATGAAATAACCAAGCACCTGAAAGCTCGTGGTTAAATAAGATCTGTGGTTCCACCAAATCATAGCATGGTTCGCTGGAAACAAACTATTCAGTAGCTAACATTTCCAACATGTCCAGAACTGTTTTGACATATGGCAAAAACAAACTCCCAAAATGGAATTCAAAACCTTACGAGCTCATGAACAATGTTGGACATCAAAAATAGCAGCAAGCTTAGCTCGTAACACTGAATCAGGAAAAACACAACGAAGTCCCAGCAAATACCAAGATTGTAACTGAAAAACAACTACTTGAAAACCCTTGAAAGTTCATCATTTGATAGAGAATATAATTCTAAAACCCGTCCAGAGGTTGAAATTCAAAATCACAACCATGAAGCATACAGATGGAAAAGAGGCTTCATCGCTTCTTGGAAACACCAACAGTCTTTCCCCTCCTTCCAGTAGTCTTGGTGTGCTGACCGCGAACTCTTAGACCCCAGTAGTGACGTAGACCACGGTGGTTCCTGCAGCAACAAATAAATGTATCCCATGAAAACTTCATGCACAGGCACATGCAACATATAATATTCATAAAAATCTGATTAGGATTTTGCAATTTCTGCCCAATGATGAATAAAGTACAACATGGCCTTGCATTCTCTTTCCTTGAAAAATGTCTCATTTACGAGAGGCGTTCAATGATGCAACTTCCGCACAGCAATGTACACTTTAAATCACCATGTCCTCACATCTCTACATCCAAGCACCATCACATATATATCTTGACAAGAGCAATTAACAGACCATAATACTCTTAATTTGGCAATCATCTACAACAAAATATATTTCAAAAACACTCACTGCTCCTCCTTCCACCCCCCATTACTTATAACCTTGTCTTCAGACATCTGAGATCATTCAAAGCAGTTAACATGTGTTCTAAAATCTAGAATGCCTCGAATTCATCCACAACACTTCTTTTTATTTCACTTCTAGTTCCCCCTCCTGAAATAGATCTTACCTCACAATCACTCCATGTCAATGGCCAAATCTACCGAAGAGGTGCAGGTTTTCTACTTTCCACGAAACTCAACCACAAATTGATGTCCTTCAAAAACAACTGAAAATAAAAAAGGTATTTTTGCGTAAATACCCTTCATATTCTCATCAGACACTTGTTTTGTATGTATACCCTTTTTTTCTTTTTCTTGTGTATCTGCCCATGCCATCTAACACCGTTAAGAAGTTAACGGTTTAAAATTGAAATGATAAAAATACTCTTAGTGAGTAAACATGCAAAAAGAAATATTTATAAGGGTATACATGCAAATAGCAATTTTGGAGAGTATTCATGCAATTTCATATATTCAAAAGGGTATACACGCAAAAAAAATTCTTGAATTTTTGCATAACTACCCTTCTAAATATTGAAATTTGCATGAATGTCCTCAAAATTAATATTTACGTGCATGCCCTCACAAAATACTATATTTGTATGAATACTTTTGACATAGCGATTCAGCTAACATGATTAGCCAAAATCATATTTATTTAAATTAAAAATTAATTAAAATTATGAAAGTATCTTTTTATTTCTGAAGCGGGTAACATGTTAACAAGCCTCACTAGAAACTAATATCTCTAGAAATTTTCCAATCTCTCTCGACCCTCTCTTTCACTTCTGCATTCAAAATCGAAACTATACATTTGACTCCCTTATCCACCATAGACAGACCTTCATTATATCTTTTTTTACATGAAGATGGTCATGTCTTGCCTTTAGCTTTATGAATTATTTAAAGAAAAGTGTTGTAAGAGATTTGCAGCATTTATCTTTTAGTGTATGAGATTTGCAATGTTTATCTTTTAGAATTGACAAATTTCTCATGTGTACACAATGTAAGGGGTAGCCTTCTACCACATGGTCGCCGAGTTTTTTAATAAGTCTGAAGGATTTGAAATCCTTTAATGATTTTGTTTGGGAAAGATTGATGTTCTTCTACCCATGAGCACAGCAGTAGCAAGATAACTTAATCAATGCAATCTATCGGGTGCCTTTTAAGAGTTTTTAATCCTTTTCTATATTCTAATACATGCCTTCATATGTGATCTATAACAATAAATATTATAAGCTATGTTTCAATGAAATAAAATATAGTGGTTGTCATAAATGAAGAATAAGGTAGAATAATTCCATGATTGGTGAAAGAACTTCTATAACTCTTTTTGTTATCTAATTATCGAATCAATCTTTTTCTTAAGCAATATTTTTATGAAAAATATTAAGGAGCATGCACTAGACAAATCCGAGTGTTAAAACAAGGTGAAATAGAAAAAAAAATATTTTTACTTTTTTGCAAGTAAACCCTTCTAAATATGTAAAATTGTATGAATACCCCCACAAAGTATTATTTGCATATATACCCTTACAAATATTTTTTTTGCATATCTACCCATTAAGGATATTTCAATTATTTTTAATTTTAACCGCTAATTTCTTGATGGTGCTAGATGGTATGCGCACATATGCAAGAAAAAAGAAAAATGAAGCATATACATGCAAAACAAGTATTTTATACAAGTATACATGCAAATATCAATTTTAGGAAGGTAATAATGCAAATTTTAATATTTAGAAGGAAATGTATGCCAAAAACCCAAATAAAAAAGCAGGTTCTTACAAGGCTCTTGGGAGATTTCAATGACTAATCAAACATGGAAATCTAGAAATTACAAAATCCTATTGGTTCAAATTTCCTCATACTCATGGTCCGGTCTCCTCATCCAAGTCTCAAGTTTTAAGCTCCACAACTTTCATCCGTTGAAGATGTATTCAAAAATGATTCTAGAATAATGAACTCTAGTGCAAATTTGTTCAAACGAACAATCAACAAACTATATAGGGTATAGATCAGACAGCACAGTTTTCAAATAGAATAATATTGCCATAACATGCAAATGCATGATGATAAAATCGCTGAAATCCATCAAATTGTTAATACTGACCTCTTGTGCATCTTGAGCCACTGAAAATTCTAAATACACTAGCCACATGTTAAACCTAAAATCTCATGCAAAAGCCTTGGTGAACCACAATAAAAAAAAAACATAAGGTCAAAAGCTAAGTTTTTCTTGGTTATTTGCAGTGTTAGAGAAAATACGAGATATTCATGTTCTATGTAAAAGACTATTCTAAGAGAAAACAAAATTCTAAAAAGTTGAAACTTGATTTTTGAGATGCTACAAGGTTTTCAAAATAATAGGAAGTGCGAGAAACTGTTAATACCTAAAAAATCCATAAACTAATGGAAGCAATGAAAAACAAGAAACAAAAACATATATAAGCTGTACATAAGCTTGCAGCAACATCAACTTAAAGATTTCAATAGTTCCCCACCTGATCTTCTTCAGGCGCTCAAGGTCATCCCTCAGCTTCATGTCCAGGGCATTTGAAACCACCTGTGAGTACCTACCATCCTTATAGTCCTTCTTTCTGTTCAGAAACCAATCTGGGATCTTGAACTGACGGGGATTTGCCACGATTGTCATAAGGTTCTCAAGCTCAGCAGCTGAGAGCTCCCCAGCCCTAAATAAACATTTGGCCAAATATTATCAATTGAAGGGTCAAGAAATGAAAGATTATACGAGAGCCACAAGGTACAGATCAATTGGCTGACTTTACTTTAATAGGAGGGAAGGAGAATACCAATATAATGGCACATGTGTTTATTAAAAACAAAGTCAAAATGACAAGAATTCATGAATAAAAATCTATGGTTTCACATGATCATGGAGTCCAGTTCTCTACCTTAACCAATTGCAATTTGAACCAACCACGTAAATGAGAGCCATAAAATGATCAAGAGTTCAAAGCTTGGATTAAAATTATGATTTTGCTTTTCCAAACAAAACCCTAAAACTAAGATACAAAGCAAAACTCAAAGATATAGAAATAAGGAAGACAGCTCACGAAAAATTTAATTCATCACATGAACAAAATATTTTATACTTCGAATGTGATCCTAATAAGGAAAAAATATTAAACGGGCGGAGATAAATGTTACAGCCAAACAGTCCAGAGCAAAACTTCTTGTCGTGAACAATGTAAAAATTCCATACAAATGGGACAACAACCCTGATGTTCACATGCTGAAAAAAACCGAGATAAAATGCCTAAAAAACAAAGAGGGCAGACCGTAAAGAAACAAGACCTCTACTTCAAAATCCATCAAATAAATTAAACGTTTAAAATACCGAAAGCATCCAAAATATAAGAAAATCAAAAGTATCGCAGCAAAATGCTTTCATGCTCAAATATGAACCAAAAAAAAAATCCCATCTTGGTACCAGTAATAGCGACAATCAGACTCAAATACCAACATGCTATATCAAAGCCATTAAATACAGATCACTGACCCCAAAATCTCCATTTAAAAGCCATCTAAATCAAATAAAACTTTCAAAACTCAGAAATTAAATCGTAATCATAGGAGCTGGTTCAGTCCCAAACAAATTACTTATACAAAAAAAGGCGTTAAAAAGAGGGGATGGCGGCAGGGCACCTCTTGTTCATGTCGACGTCAGCTTTCTTGCAGACGATGTTGGCGAAGCGGCGGCCGATACCCTTGATGGAGGTGAGGGCAAACATGATCTTCTGTTTACCATCCACGTTCGTGTTGAGCACACGAAGAATGTGCTGGAAATCCTCGTTCACGATCAGAGACTGCGATCCAAAAACCCCACAGAAAATTACCAAACATAGTGCAAAAATCACAAAAAAAAGAGCGATCCTAGGTGTATATCTGAAGGGAATAGAAGGGATTTGCGAAATGGACTGACCATGGCGACACGGATTCCTTATTTTCGGCGGCGGAAGGAGGAGAGGGGAAGACGGCGATGGAGGGAAGCAGAGGCAAAAACCCTAACGCTAGGAAAGACCCGCGGTGTGAGGAGTGCTTAAAGACCCTGTTACACTGCTCCGTGGAACAACTTAATTAAGTGGGGCTCGCCGGTGAAATGATTGGACGCCTATATATCCATCTTGTTATGGGCTTTGTCAGGCGGATTTTGCCAAATAAAAAAACACAAAAAAAAACATAAACAAGAACAAAACACAACTACTAACTACTGATCACTGATTTTGCAAGACAAGGATCAGCTTTTTCTTTTATTCAAAACAAAAACATGGAAAGCCCTAAAGATTTTGGCAATGAATTTAATCTAGTATATGTTAAATATTCAATATATATATATATATATATATATAGATATAGATATATGCGGATAGAACTATCAAAAAATACATATAATATGCATCATTTTCCAAAAAATAATTAAATAATTATTTATATAATTATTTTTAAAAATAATAAGCTGCCGATGTACTTATCTTTATTTTTTTCACTTTCATGCCTCCCATTAGCTTCTTTCTTCATCCTAATATCTTAACAGAATATACATTTATTAATTTAAATTTTATTTTTGAATTTTATTTAATATTAAAATAACTTTGTATCTATATCTTACAATATATATAGGATTGATAACCTACTCTCTGTTATGGTATATCAATTTACCCATTTTTCATTGGATAAAAAATATCTTTACTTTATATAACTCTTAAGAATATTTTATGTCTTTTTACAATTCCACATTATGACAATAACTCACCCTCTCAACCCCCAATTACTACTCTCTCCCTCTCTCTCTCTCTCTCATATATATATATATATATATATATATATATATATATATATATACATATATATATATACATATACATATATATATATATACATATACATATACATATATATACATATACATATACATATATATACATATACATATACATATATATATATATACATATACATATATATATATATACATATACATATATATATATATACATATACATATATATATATATATATACATATACATATATATATATATATATATATACATATACATATATATATATGTATGTATGTGTATATATATATATATGTATGCATGTATGTATGCATGCATATATACATACATACAAACATACATACAAACATACATGCATGCATACTGTTACGGGGGAACTTAGCCACCATGCCCCACGTGACCGGCACGCGCGCCCAGAAAGACTACGGCTGCCCCTTGATCCAGCAATCCGACCTCGGGTCGGATATCTTCGGCTCCGCAGTCCGACCCCGAGTCGGCTGCCCCTTGATCCAGCAATCCGACCTCGGGTCGGATATCTTCGGCTCCGCAGTCCGACCCCGAGTCGGTTGCCCCTTGATCCAGCAATCCGACCCCGAGTCGGTTGCCCCTTGATCCAGCAATCCGACCTCGGGTCGGCAATCTCTTGACAACAACAGACTGTTCTCCTGAGGCACGCCGCGGCCCCTGCTCCACTACTCCCTGCAACGGCCGAATCCGGCGCTGCCCCACGATCCCCTGTAACAACCGTACGAAGCGGAGCTCCACTACGCCCTGTCATGGCCGTACCCGGCGCTGCCCCACGACGCCCTGTAACGGCCATGTCAGTGGCAACCCCATCGTGCCACACGATGACCAATCCCCAGAAAAACCCCCCAGCCTGATATATATGGGGCGGGGGGAAGGGGGAGGGTGAGCAAGATTCTCCATAGCATCATCTTACCTGCTACCTCTCCTTCTCCTTCGATTCCCTCTAACTTGATCGTCGGAGGGCCCCCACTACCCCAGGAGTGGTGCGAGGCTTGCTTGCAGGTTTTCCGGCGGAAGGTGGAGCGCAACCAAAGCAATTCAAAGGGAACCCCGTTCACACCGCTGTGCCAATCGTTCTCGGTTTGGACCCCCAGCAACAGTTGGCGCTAGAGGAAGGGAACGGATCTCAGAGCGATCGTAATGGCACGGCGAGGTGGTCGTGGAGCTTCCAATGCTTCCGGTCGCGGGGCCTCTCGCGCCACTCGCCGGGAGGCCGCTGCATCTCCAACACGCTCTCAGCAACACTCCACCGCCCCACCGCCCATTCAGATAGTCGAAGCCGCCCAGTTCGACCAGCTAACCCAGCAGGTTCGCACCCTCCGCGGAGGCGGTGCAGAATCTGCAGGGTGCGATGTCCCGGGCGCCGCAGCGGGCTTAGGAGCCACTGCTGCCTGAGCGTTCGCCTGTCCTCCTCAACCCGCGCTCCTTCCTCTCCCATGGGGAGGAGCGCCGGCGCGAGGAGGATTCTCGAGCACGCTCCATTCTGCCGGAACCTTCCCACCGGAGCTGCGCGGGGTACGAGAGGCGGGCCCGGGCGCGTTCCCAGACCCCCCAGTCCTCGAGGAACCCGCGCTCCAGTCGGTCCCCCTCTCGCCGCTCCTTGTCTCCCACCCACCGGTCGCGCTCCCTGGACCGGCGGGTGGACGATCTTTACCGACAACTCCAGGTCCTGAAGGGCCATTCCAAAGATCCCTTCGCCGACTTAGAGATCTCCTCCCAGCCGGCGCTCGCCTCGAGGATCCTGCGGACCCCGAATCCGCCGGGGTTCAAAATGCCGGCGATCGATCCCTATGACGGGGCGGCGGATCCACGGGATCACGTCGAGAGTTTCAGGACCCTTATGCTCCTCCACGGAGCATCAGATCCCCTTCTCTGCAAGGCTTTCCCGGCAACCCTCCGTGGCCCGGCGAGGGCATGGTTCGCCGGGCTGGAGGCTGACTCAATCCGGTCCTTCGACCAGTTCACTCGCCTCTTCATCACTCATTTCGCCGTCAGTAGCCGGCGGCGACTGGTCTCCGACTCCCTCTTTGATGTCCGGCAAAACGAGGGAGAAAGCCTGCGGGATTATCTTACCCGCTTCAACAGGGCTAACGCTGGAGGTCCGGAACCTGAGTCAGGAGGTAGCTCTTTCAGCCCTGAAGCGTGGCTTCCGGAAGGGCAGACTCACCTTCTCCCTGGACAAACGCCTACCGCGGAGCTTCCCAGAGCTGTTGTCCCGGGCGAACCAGTATGCGGACGCCTCCTCGGCGTCCGCCCACCGGAGCAAGGAGGCCGCCGAGATCCCTCAAAAGCTTGGGAAGAAAAGGCGGAAAGAGGCACGCCAGAGGAGGAGCCCGACGCCTCAGCGTCGGCGCAGAAGCCCGTCGCCGGCGAAGAACCATGGCGCCCCACGCCCTCGTTCTCCGCCCCGACGTTTTCACCGGTACACCCCTCTCCTAACCCCCTGGGCCCAAATCCTTATGGAGATCAAGGGGCGGGAGGACCTCCCGGCCCCGAGACAGATGCGGAGGATCCCTGGGAAGAGGCCCTCCCGGGCGTACTGTGAGTACCACCGAGACCACGGCCACGACACGGAGGACTGCTTCCAGCTTCGGGACGAGATCGAGGCTCTCATCCGCCGGGGGCGTCTCGGTCGATATGTGAGCGACCGACGTCCCCCCGCAGACCCGCGTCCGGCCGACCCGGCCCCTCCGGAGCCTCGGGAGCAGAATCGACCCGTTGCGGGCGTGATCCACACTATCACTGGGGGCTGCCCCCGGCCCGTGAGGAACTCAGGGGGCTCGACGGAAGCGTCAGGGGCGGCCGTCGCAAAGAGGCAGAGGGTCGGCAATGTAATCACCTTTTGTGATGAGGATGTAAAGGGGGTTCAGACCCCCCACGATGACGCCATGGTGATCTCCCTCACTATGGCAACTATGATGTAAGGCGTGTTCTTGTGGATAGTGGAAGCTCAGCTGATATCTTGTTTTACGAGGCCTTCCAAAAGATGGGCTTGTCCAGACAATTGTTGCACAAAATATCCACCCCCCTCATAGGATTCACCGGTGACGCTGTCCCGGCGGAAGGTGTCGTTGAGCTGCCTGTGACTGCGGGCGTCGCACCCGCAGAAGCCACGGTGCGACTCGGGTTCTTGGTCGTCCGTGTTCCTTCGGCCTACAACGCTATCCTCGGACGACCCGGACTGAACGCCCTTCGCGCGGTGGTCTCTACGTACCACTTGCTCATGCGGTTCCCCACGGTGGTCGGGATCGGGGAGGTCCGAGGCGACCAACCGACCGCACGGCAATGTTTCCTAGCGACCCTCAAAGGGAAGAAGCCCGCAGAAGCCCTAAGCGTCGAGTCCCTTGATGCCAGAGACGAGGTGGCCTTGCGGCAGGGGGAGCCGGCCGAGGGTGTGGTCGAAGTTCCCCTCGAGGAAGGCCGCCGGGACCGGGTGGTCCGGGTCGGCGCCAATCTCGACCCGGGAGCTCGGGCCCGGTTGGTGGAATTCCTCCGAGCCAATGCCGATGTATTTGCCTGGTCGGCGGCCGATGTACCTGGGATCGACCCGGAGGTCATTTCTCACGCCCTCAACGTCGACCCAACCCACCGGCCAGTGAAGCAGAAGAAGAGACACTGTGCCCCGGATCGGATCCGGGTGGTCGACCAGGAGGCAGACAAACTCTTGGAGGCAGGATTCATAAGGGAGGTGAGTTACCCGAGTGGCTGGCAAATGTTGTACTTGTCCGGAAGGCGAGCGGAAAGTGGAGGATGTGCATCGACTATACCGACCTGAACAAGGCGTGCCCTAAGGATAGCTTCCCGCTTCCGCGGATAGACCAACTGGTCGACGCGACTTCCGGATATCAGCTGCTGTCTTTCATGGACGCCTTCTCCGGTTACAACCAGATAATGATGGCCCCACAGGACGAGGAGAAAACTGTCTTTATAACGGACCGGGGGCTGTACTGCTACAAGGTAATGCCCTTCGGTCTGAAGAACGCTGGCGCCACTTACCAGCGCCTCGTCAACAAAATCTTCAAAGAGCAAATCGGCCGGAACATGGAGGTGTACGTGGACGATATGCCGGTGAAGAGCCGCCAGGCAGACCAGCACATCGTGGATCTGGAGGAGACTTTCACCACCTTACGGAAGTTTCGCATGAAGCTGAACCCAGCGAAGTGCGCCTTTGGCGCTTCGGCCGGGAGGTTCCTTGGTTTCATTGTCAACCAGCGGGGTATCGAAGCCAACCCGGACAAAATCAAGGCCATCCAAGGTATGTCCCCTCCGACCAAAGTAAAGAAAGTTCAGGAGCTCGCTGGAAGGGTCGCCGCGCTCGGACGATTTGTGGCAAAATCGGCCGAACGCTGCCAACCATTCTTCAAGGTGTTAAAACGCCCAAAAGACTTTCTCTGGACTGCCGAATGTCAAGCAGCATTCGACCAGCTCAAGGAATACCTGGCGTCTCCTCCCCTACTGTCCAAGCCGCAAGAAGGGGAGATGCTCTACCTCTATCTGGCGGTCTCCCCAACCGCGGTCAGTGCGGTGCTGGTTCGGGAAGAGGCAAAGCTCCAGAAGCCTGTGCACTACATCAGCCGGGTCCTACGGGACGCCGAGACGCGGTATACGAAGGCTGAAAAGATCGCCTTCGCGCTGCTGACCGCGACCAGGAGGCTCCGCCCCTATTTCCAGGCCCATTCTGTCACCCTCTTAACTGATCAACCGTTACGACAGATCCTCAGCAACCCCGAGAATGCGGGACGGCTGGTGAAGTGGGCAGTAGAACTCGGAGAATTCGACATCCGCTACCAGCCTCGACCCGCCATCAAGGCCCAGGTGCTCGCGGACTTCCTCGCTGAGTGCATGGTGCAGGAGGCGGAACCTAGACCGCCGGAAACGCCCAGCCTCGACCTCCCGACCTGGACGCTTCACATCGATGGGGTCGTCGAACCCCGAGGGTGGAGGGGCCGGGCTGGTCCTTACCAGTCCTGATGGAGTGATAACCGAGTATGCCTTGAGGTTTGGATTTCCAGTTACCAACAACGAGGCGGAATACGAGGCCCTAGTCGCAGGACTCAAACTCACTGGGGAGCTCGGCATCCGGCGTTTGAAGGTCTTCACCGACTCCCAGCTGGTGGTCGGGCAGGTCCGTGGAGAGTTCGAGGCCCGGAGCCCGACCATGCAGAACTACGTCCGGAAGGTGCAAGCACTCATTTCCGACCTCGGCAGTGTCGACATCCAGCAGGTCCCCAGAAGCGAAAATGCCAGGGCCGACAGGTTGTCCCGCTTGGTGGGCGCAGAGGCGCACAACTTGTCGAGGGCAGTCTACCTGGAGACCCTGGATGCCCCGAGCATCGGCGAGGCTGGAGCGGTGATGGCGATTGATCCGGAGCCGTCTTGGATGGACCCGCTCGTCGCCTACCTCGCCGAAGGGATCCTCCCTGAAGACGAAGATCAAGCTCGGCGACTTGTCAGGAAGTCCGCCCACTACGTACTCTATGAAGGGAGGCTGTATCGGACCTCGTTTACCGCCCCCCTCTTAAGGTGCCTCCGCCCCTCGGAGGCGGCCTACGTCCTCGGCGAAGTCCATGAGGGCGTCTGCGGATCGCACTCGGGGGCTAGGTCCTTGGCGCACAAGATCATGAGGCAAGGCTATTATTGGCCTACCTTGTTGGAGGACTCAAAGGATCACGTACGGAAATGCGACGCCTGCCAGCGCCACACTAACGTCCAGAGAGTCCCTTCTGTCCCCTTGGCACCAATCACCGCACCCTGGCCCTTCGCACAGTGGGGAATGGATATCCTCGGACCATTCCCGTCGCTTCCGCCCAGCGGAAATTCTTGATTGTTGCAATCGACTACTTCACCAAGTGGGTGGAGGCAGAGCCGCTGGCCACTATCACGGAGGCGCAAGTCCGGAAGTTCGTGAAGAAAAACATCATTGTCCGATTTGGGGTACCCCGGGTCCTCATCTCGGATAATGGTCGATAGTTCGACAACAAGCATTTCCGTGACTTCTGCGAGGAATTCGGGATCGAGCATCGGTTCACATCTGTGTTGCATCCCCAAACCAACGGTGAGGCCGAGGTGACAAACCGGACAATCCTCCAAGGAATTAAGGCGCGAATCGGTCGGACGGGGCAAGCTTGGGTCGAAGAACTCGAAAACGTCCTTTGGGCGTATCGGACCACGCATCGGACCCCTACCGGGGAGACGCCTTTCAGCCTAACCTATGGCACGGAAGCGGTTGTCCCCGTGGAGCTCGGACTCCCCTCGCCTCGGGTGGCTACGCACCGACCCGAGGCCAATTCGGAGCAACTCCGAGGAAACTTGGACCTCTTGGAAGAAGCGAGGGAAATGGCGCAGGTTCGGATGGCGATGTATCAGCGGAGGGTGGCCCGATATTATAACTCCAAGGTCCGACCAAAACTTTTCAGAATCGGAGATCTGGTGCTAAGGCGAGCCAAAGCATCTCAACCCGCGGAAGGTGGGAAGCTGGCGCCAAATTGGGAAGGCCCGTATAGGGTTCGCTGGGTAAACCGACCTGGCTCCTACCAGTTGGAGGCCCTAGATGGTCGAGAAATTCTAAGGAGCTGGAATTCCGCTAACCTACGGGTGTATTACCAGTAGAAAGACAAAGCCAGAAAGACAGTTCAAAAAATGTATAGTCCTTTTCATTTCAATAATTTCTGGTCGCAATGGCGTGTTCGTGTGATTACAAAGAATTCCCAGAGGGGGATTGGGGAGTAAAGAAAGTAAGGAAGAGGTGGGGACTCCGTAGAGTTGAAGATCCGGGATCCCGAACCCTCCACCCAAAGCAGTTGCAATCCCACCGGGCGTGGGTGCTTCTCCCCGGAGGCGCCATCGACGCCTCACGCAAAAGACGAAGAGCCGGCGCGGACGAAGAAGAAGTGGACGAAGGAGGAGTTTCACACTGCTCCTAGAGGAACGCCACCTCCAAAGGATATTCCGGCCCTCCCAAGAGAAGGGGAGGGAAGGAATACAAGGGAGAAGAGCGCGAGGAGGCGCGATCCCGGATGAAGCGTCTGGCGCAGAGCTCAATCGGGAGGTGGGGACGGAAAAGAGGGGGGATGTGATCCCGGATGAAACGCCTAGAGCGGAGTTCCGCCGGGGAGAATCTCCCCGTTGATCCCAGATGAAACGGCTAGTTGGCGGAAGTCGCGAGGGGCCGCACCTCCCGTTCTTCCGGCAGGGGCTTCCCAGCCACGCACCGGAGAGGAGGTCCACGATCCATGGCAACCTGAACAGCTCCGGCTTGGCAGGCTCCACCGCACCTGCACTTATATTTATAGCCAAACTGTGGCCCACCGGTCGTTCCGATGCGGGTGGCTCCAATAAATGCGGGCGCATCGAATCTGGAGCCGTTCCGGCTCTCGAGGCGTATCCTCCCACGACCTCCTAAGCGTCGTTCTCCTTAATTACATTCTTTATGCAGGACACTCCGGGCGGCGTGTATCCCACGGCACACGTATCTCCGCACGCGCCCAGGCCGCATCCGCCTCGAAGAACGCGCGTATCGCGGCCGCTTAACTGGCACTCCTCGCAAGCAGCAACTGGCCGATCCGATTTTCCAGGTAACGCCTCAATTAGCATTTAATAGCCTTCTGGTGTTCCCCAGGCGACGCGTCGAGAGGAGGAGAAATACGATCGCAGCTGGCCACGGAGAAACCCCGTCGAGCGGCCAAGTGATAGGCGCGCGACCAACGAGCGGAATTCCCCGAGGCTCAGTCCTCGGATGCCAGGCTAACCCGATGATCATCCCGGGAGCAGACTAGCCTGAAGCCCCGAACCGGTCGCCTCGGCTTGCGCCAGCCTTGGCCCGACCAACGAGCGGAATTCCCCGAGGCTCGGCCCTCGGATGCCAGGCTAACCCGATGATCATCCCGGGAGCAGACTAGCCTGAAGCCCCCGACCGGTCGCCTCGGCTTGCGCCAGCCTTGGCCGACCAACGAGCGGAATTCCCCGAGGCTCGGCCCTCGGATGCCAGGCTAACCCGATGATCATCCCGGGAGCAGACTAGCCTGAAGCCCCGACCGGTCACCTCGGCTTGCGCCAGCCTTGGCCGACCAACGAGCGAAATTCCCCGAGGCTCGGCCCTCGGATGCCAGGCTAACCCGATGATCATCCCGGGAGCAGACTAGCCTGAAGCCCCGACCGGTCACCTCGGCTTGCGCCAGCCTTGGCCGACCAACGAGCGGAATTCCCCGAGGCTCGGCCCTCGGATGCCAGGCTAACCCGATGATCATCCCCGGGAGCAGACTAGCCTGAAGCCCCGACCGGTCGCCTCGGCATGCGCCAGCCTTGGCCGACCAACGAGCGGAATTCCCCGAGGCTCGCCCTCGATGCCAGGCTAACCCGATGATCATCCCGGAGCAGACTAGCCTGAAGCCCCGACCGGTCGCCTCGGCTTGCGCCAGCCTTGGCCGACCAACGAGCGGAATTCCCCGAGGCTCGGCCCTCGAATGCCAGGCTAACCCGATGATCATCCCGGGAGCAGACTAGCCTGAAGCCCCGACCGGTCCGCCTCGGCTTGCGGCCAGCCTTGGCCGACCAACGAGCGGAATTCCCCGAGGCTCGGCCCTCGGATGCCAGGCTAACTCGATGATCATCCCGGGAGCAAGACTAGCCTGAAGCCCCGACCGGTCACCTCGCTTGCGCCAGCCTTGGGCCGACCAACGAGCGGAATTCCCCGAGGCTCAGTCCTCGGATGCCAGGCTAACCCGATGATCATTCCGGGAGCAGACTAGCCTGAAGCCCCGACCGGTCGCCTCGGCTTGCGCCAGCCTTGGCCGACCAATGAGCAGAAGAATTTCCTGAGGCCTAACCCTCGGATGCCTGGCCTAGCGCCGGAAGAATTTCCTGAGGCCTAACCCCTCGGATGCCTGGCCTAGCGCCGGAAGAATTTCCTGAGGCCTAACCCTCGGATGTCTGGCCTTAGCGCCGGAAGAATTTCCTGAGGCCTAACCCTCGGATGCCTGGCCTAGCGCCCGAAGGATTTCCTGAGGCCTAACCCTCGGATGCCTGGCCTAGTGCCGGAGGAACTTCAAGAGTCAGGAGTCGGCGAGAACGCTACCAAGAGTTTAAAAAGAGGAAGGACGAAAGTGAAATGAGGAAACCACTTTGTTTGCATTAACTTTCGTTGCATCAGGGCCGAGACCCATACAACATGGCAAAACGCCAACATACAAAGAAAAGAACAAAGAAAAAGTACAGAGGGTCAGCTTGGAGGAACCCCTGGATCGGGAACAGCGAGCACGTCCGCGAAGGGTAGGGAGACGGTTGGAGAACCGGCAGGCAATGGCATCGGAGGGGAGTCGAGGAGGGAGACCCCACTCAGGTCAATTCCGGGGTATTTAGTGGACACCCTTGCCAGGCCTTCATCGAAGCCTAAGGCAAGGAGTCGGACCCCGCATCCGACATGTCACGGATGAACTCGGCGGACTGACGATAGGCCTGTACCGCCTGACGCCCGATTTCTGCTGCTCTTCTCGGCCAGCGCCGCCTCCGCTCGCTCGTAATCTGAGCTTTCGCTTCCATGACCTTGCCACAATCCGCTCGTCCGCCTCGGAGGAGACCCTCAGCAGATCGGACCGAGCCTCCATGTGCTTCGCCTGGCAGCGATGCGAGCAGCCTCAGCCTCCTCCAGGCGCGAATGAAGCTCCGGTTGCTCGCACGATCCCCTCCAAGGCCGACTCAATTCAGCCATCTTGGCTTCAAGAGATCGGGTTTCGGTTGCGGGCGTTGTCGGCCGACTGCTGGGCCGTTCTCCCACCTCTCCCGGAAGTCGGCAGCCTTCCGGACTGCTTTTCGCTCGCTCCTCCGCCTTCCTGATCTCGCTTTCGAGACCCGAGGCAACTGAGTTGCTCGCTGAGCCTCCAACAGTGCCTCTCGAGGGCGGCGAAGCCGAGTGCCCGCTCTGCGGCCACCTGGAGCCTCGTCTCGAGGTCCCTGTCGTTCTCCCCGCCGCACGCCTGGCCTCCCCTCTACAGCTTTCAGTCGGCTCTCGGCCTTCGCCAGGAGCCTCGCCTGTTCCTCGTGGCTCTCCTCCAGACGGATTCATGTACTGGGCGAAGCTAAGAGACAGGAAAAATGAGAGCGTTCAGACGGGGATCAATAGAGCCTATAAATGACGAAAGCGACCAAAAGAACACTCACCGACATGAGGCATGACGCAGCTGGCAGCTCCGACTTCAGGGATCCTCATCTGCCGGACCTGCCAACGGTCACCCTCCAGCAGCACCGTCTCGATGAGGTTTCGGGCGCCGGCGAAAGTAAAGGCCGACCCCTGACTTCGCCCCGGAGCCGGCGGTGGTTCTGCGGCTTACCCTTACCCATTGCTTGAGGGAGAGTCATGCCCGACCGTGCTCGGGGGCGGGGGCCGCGCCACGAAATCGACAGCGGTCCGCTCGGCCGAGGCCTTCGGCGCGCCCCTTCCTCGTAATCATTCGAGGCCGACCGAAGTCGAAGGCGGGCTGGGGACCGACGCGTCCGACCCGGCCGTCTCGGGCGCGCCCGGATGATACCTCCGGAAAAGCGGTAGTCCTCATCACCGAGGGTCTGATACGGCGTCAACTGTTCAGTCCGAGCCCGCGGCGTCCCCTGACGGTGGGTCCCGGGGACCCGTCTGTCGGCATCGGAGTCGCCTGCCTGGCGGGGCCTCTTCGCCGGTGGGGAACCTCGCCGGAGGAGTCCAGTTTTCTTCCTCCTGGACCGCTTCCAGTAGGGACCGCCCTACTAACAGCCCTTGCCCTGTCCCGAACTGCCTTGACGTCGTCGATTTCTGCAAAAAGAACGAGATGGTTAGAAACTGAGAACTGATGGAAAGAAGAACGAAAGAGGAGAAAGAGCTAAAAAAGAAGAAGTGATGGCGGGCTCACGGTCGGCGGGGACCGAGCTCAGACCGACGTTCACCAAGGCATCCTCGGAAATAAGGCGAGCCACCGGGGGGAGCCGGCCTCGGCAACCAACCCCTTAAAACGGCGACGCCAATCGGACTCCTCCCTTGACAACCTCGATAGGGCCGATCGGGGACTTTATCGGCGTCTCCCAGGTTGTCCCGATTCCCAAGAGGGATCTACGTCGATGAAAAAGAAACGCTCCTTCCAGCCATGAATGGAGGAAGGAGCCTCCTTGACGAGGCCGCACCCTGCCCGCGCGCAAAGCACCACCACCCTCTGTCCCGGGGGTGGCCGTTCAGGCCGTAGCATTCCCAAAAGACATTCAGGGTGGCGGGAACCTCGTGCAATGCGGCAGAGAACCTGGAAGGCCGTCAGGGTACGCCATGAGTTCGGCACCAGTTGCGTCGGCGCCCACTCTTAAACCTCGAGCACCTGCACGACTAGTCGAGGGGGGAAAGCGACCAGCCCGAAGGAATGTCCTCATTAATGGCGACCTTCCCTGGAGGAGGATGGGACATCCTCTCCTCAGGCCCCGGGAGAGTAACGTTGCAGGCTCGGAAGGTGGTACCGGGCCACGACCTATCTAGGTCTTCGGGACCAGCTCCGACTGAATGCGGTCCACTCTTACTTCGTCTCCCTAACGGCCAGAGAATCTACGGTCAGGACGGGTCAAGAGGGGAGAAGGGACCGGAACGACTGGGGTACACTAATACGAAAGGAGAAAGGTACGGAGAGCCCTAAATTGAAGAGTGGGGCAACTCACCGGAAGGAAAGGAAGAACGGCTCCGATAGCGTCAAAGGAGGAGCGAACGAACAGTCCGACGGCAACGGCAACAGCACAAGGGAGAAACTCGAGGATGCCTGTGAAGAGAAAGGCGGACCGGGGGAAGGGCCCCGGTTAAATAGGGCAGAAAGTGCGGGTGACCCCTCGTGGACGCCAGAGGACGCCTGGCTACCGAAGGATCGTTCTCGCCCCAAAGGCGAATCGACGCCATTAAGGAAGGATGTCCGCCGAAATCCGCAGACCCCAGATCAGCGACAACCGCCATACGCCATAAAAAAAGGGGCGGGGAGCTCGGAGCGCGCGCGCCTTTCCGAGGGATGGCGGCAATCTCGAAGCATCACTCCCTTCACCCGTTCCCCTCCTGGTTCCAGGCTCGGAAGTGGGGGCTACTGTTACGGGGGAACTTAGCCACCATGCCCCACGTGACCGGCACGCGCGCCCAGAAAGACTACGGCTGCCCCTTGATCCAGCAATCCGACCTCGGTCGGATATCTTCGGCTCCGCAGTCCGACCCCGAGTCGGCTGCCCCTTGATCCAGCAATCCGACCTCGGGTCGGATATCTTCGGCTCCGCAGTCCGACCCCGAGTCGGTTGCCCCTTGATCCAGCAATCCGACCCCGAGTCGGTTGCCCCTTGATCCAGCAATCCGACCTCGGGTCGGCAATCTCTTGACAACAACAGACTGTTCTCCCTGAGGCACGCCGCGGCCCCCTGCTCCACTACTCCCTGCAACGGCCGAATCCGGCGCTGCCCCACGATCCCTGTAACAACCGTACGAAGCGGAGCCTCCACTACGCCCTGCCATGGCCGTACCCGGCGCTGCCCCACGACGTCCTGTAACGGCCATGTCAGTGGCAACCCCATCGTGCCACACGATGACCAATCCCAAAACCCCCCAGCCTGATATATATGGGACGGGGGGGGAAGGGGGAGGGTGAGCAAGATTCTCCATAGCATCATCTTACCTGCTACCTCTCCTTCTCCTTCGATTCCCTCTAACTTGATCGTCGGAGGGCCCCCACTACCCCAGGGGTGGTGCGAGGCTTGCTTGCATGTTTCTCGGCGGAAGGTGGAGCGCAACCAAAGCAATTCAAAGGAAACCCCGTTCACACCGCTGTGCCAATCGTTCTCGGTTTGGACCCCCAGCAACACATACATACATGCATATATATATATATATATATATATATGTGTGTGTGTGTGTGCGCGCGCGCGCATGTATATATATAGATGTATATATTATGGATGTATGTATATAGATATATGTATATAGTTATATAGATATGTGTATATAATACATACGTATATGCATACACACACACCCACTTATATATATATAGACATACATACATACATATATACATGTACATGTATGCATATATGTATATGTATATATATGCATACATGTATAATATGTATACATATATATACATATATGTACATCGGAGAGAGAGAGGGAGAGAGTATTAATTAGGGGGCTGAGAGGGTAAGTTAATGTGGGATTGTAAAAAAACATAAAATATCTTAAAAGTTATAAAAACTAAGATATTTTTTGTCTACGAAAAAATGAGTAGATTGATAACCTACCATAACATAGAGTAGATTATTAATCCCCATATATATATATATATATATATAGACACACACACATAAGTTTCACCTTAAGTATGTATAACAATTTTAACAATTTTTTCCTATCCTTGGTCAAAGGTTAAACTTGTTTAAGTTCTACTTTGCTCCTCTATTTTTCCTATAAGTACATTTTTCTTTGCAAAATATAACTAAAAAGTTTTGTTTATTAATTAATCTGGTAATTACCACTGCTGCTAGCTGAGTTATATTTGCACTTTATGATATTGATTTAATATACTCTGGATGAATTGCAAACCACAATCATTTTGTCCATTCCGTCGATACCAGCAATATTTTTGCACCAAACAAATCTTCCAATCTCCATCTTCTTCCACCCTTGATTTTAATATAGTCGCCTATCAATGTATCTTTGTTGGCAAAAATCCTATACCGATCTCGGACTTTTGGCCAGCCCCCTCTCTTCCTCTATTATGAAAGAATAAAGTTGGATTTTAGTTGCATAAACTTTTCTTTTGAACTCTAAAATTAAAAATAAATTTGTTTAATGCATAGTAGAGAAAACTTCTCACTGGATTTCTATTATCTATGGAATTTGTTGGGTCATTTGATATATTATTTTCTAACCCCATATAATGGGGCAATAGTATGCTTGGTCTTTATCCTTTCTGTACTCTCACTTATTTTTCTTGAAAAGATAAAAGAGACTTGTTGAGCGATCCATTAAGATCGGTGCAAATTTAAACCACAATTTTTTCAATAATTATTTAACTAATCCTCCCAAGTTATTTAAAAGATTCCAACCTAAAGCAGAACCTAAGATGATGTGTTTAATTGAATCAAACTGACCTATCAAGTCTAATTAATCCAAGCTAGACTTGGCCTATTAAATATGAACACAATTGAACTTGTTTATGTAAAATTTTTATTTTTATTTGAGGGACTTGTGGTTATTATTTTAGACTTCTAATATAAACCATGGACCTATGAAACTTGTGGTTAAGGAGTTTCTTTTATCATAGAGAAACTTGTTTCCAATCCTTTTCTAAAATCCTGAGCTATTTTAAGTTCTTGATTGACCTAATGATTTAAATTCCCCCTTTTTATCGAAATGGGATGGAAAAAGGGTGAGCCAAAGACTAGGTTGGATAATTGAGAGCATGCCACTTCTTGTCATCGAAATGAAGAGGAGAAGGTGCTAGTTTCGAATGTTTTGAACTTCAAAAATTTTGACTACTGGAATGCTACCTATGCTACTAAAATTTAAAGGATGGCAAAAGAGAAATCGAAATGCTAAAGTTAAAAAATAAAACTAGTAGATTTGTTTTTAAATAATGTGAAAGAACAGTCCTTTCATGCTCTTTATAATTCTTATTTACACCCCTATCACCATATTTTGTTACTAACTAACTAGAGATGATTAGCTTCTCCTTTTCACATATCCGAGTTGGTATCACCATTTTTTTCACTTCTTTGTCAGTTACGGGCTTTGGATTCACATTCTGAATCTTCTGTCGATTTTCTTTATATCGTTAGTTAACCATTCATGTTCTATTTGCAGCATGATGATGCATGAATTAGTTTTTAGGTTTTTATAGCTTAATCAACCTTTTATGGTTTAGGTTTTGGGGAGTAGTCCATTCAGCCTATATTATTAGCAAATATCTCTCAAGTCAATACTCCTTTTTTCAGTCCTTTTTGTCCTATTCTTGCCTATTCAAGTATCCATTGGCTTGCTTTTCTTAATATTACCCATCAGTTAGCTTTGCTAGTATTACCTATCAGCCGTTCCTAGCATACCATGAGACTTACCTAAAGGTCAAGATGCGGTACAAACAACACTTTACATTCTATTACTTGGATTTGCATAATGGAAGATCAAATTCAATAAATAAGCAAGAAAATTTCACTAGCCTTTATGGTCACAATTCAGCCACCATGGCTTTGGTATTCATTACTAATTTTGCTGGAATTCTCGAGCTAAAAATTTAATGAGATTTTATATGGATTTTCATAGTATAAGAAACTGTTAAGGGGTAAATTTATCAATACTACAATATTAAAATTCTGAGATAAATAAAAACAATGCAAACATAATTTGTATATAACCACTTACAATGATTCGAATGTCAATTGAACTTGATAACCGAGTCTTGTGTTTAACACAATTTCCTTAAGACAAATTCGTCTCCCTCTCGGTGCTTAAGGTTTGTATAAACGTTTGTCTCCCAGGATAAAACGGTATGAAACCTCTTGAAGATGAAGCACTACAATCTTCAAGCCTTGTTTGAAACTCAATGCTTAGTGCTCAATTAGGGAATGGGCTGGAAGGAATAAAGAAACAAGTGCAGAGAGAGAGAGCAAATCTGAAAATCTGTTTGCAACTTCAAAAAAAAAGATCCTGCAGATTTCTGGAGAGATTCAGATTTCTGGAGTGAAGGATAATTATATATTACAACCGAATGGCAGTTATAGGAAGTTAATAAATTCTTTGAACAGACACAACTGTTGACAATTGGACGGTTTTAAAAACTGAAATCTGCCACTATATAAACCATTTACTGAAATATGTTCTCCCAATGTAGGATCCATATTTTTCCATCAATAATCCATTACCAATTTGATACTTTGAAGCCAATTATCTAATTCACTACTTAACGAATTTGAGCATGTGAATATATCACATTATTCTACTCAAAGAGTATAATACGTTTCCTGTTGGACCTGTTCAATTAAACATGTGGGTCCTACATTTAATTTGGCTTAAAACTTAACTCCCATAATGCTCAATATTCTAACAGAAACTAAATAAATTCTTAAAACATGGTGACACTTTGACATTATAGTAGTCATTATTTACAACTATAATGTTAACAATAAAGATATGACCTATTATTGGAGAAGGTCAAGTGTTTCATTTCTCAATCCAACGTAATATTTAAGTATTCCAATATATTCTATGCTCATGAATATTGAAGATTTGAATAACATAAAATACCATTCCTCAAACAAGCTTTTTACCTATATTGCCATTTATTTGTTAAACAAGCTTTTTGGCACGTCCGTTCAAAGGCAGCGAGGAGAGCTTTGTCCCAAACACAAACAAGTTCACTAGAGGGTAAGCAAAACAAGACATTGTACTACCACCAACCATTCAACTACTTACACACTAAAAGGAGTAGTTGACAAAGGCATCACTCATCAAACCATCCAAGGACTTTTGGCTGCAAACATAGAAGAAAGCTCCAACCAAACCCTCATGGCAACCCTCACCAAGTCATCAAGATCAACCAACAAACCGGCAACAAAAATCACAACACAAGGAACATACTGATGGATCAAGCATGAAATCACCTAAAACACTTAAGAGGAGTCTCGGAGCAACATCGACAACAATAGGAGCAGCCAAGCAAAGACCGGTTGCTCAACCATCGAGCTACAGTTAATCAAACAACTTCAAAGCACCTCAACAAAACTATTAATGACCAAGTACAAAACCAATCCAAGTGCTTAGTAGGAGCATCAAAGCAATGGCAACTATAATGGGAGCAACCCAAGCAAAAGCCAACCATCAACCTTTTAGCCACATTTCATCAAACACATGCAAGAACATTTGATCACTAGATTACCAGCTAGAATGCTATGAAGAAGCCAAGCGAACCTAGTGTCACCCTTTACAGAACTCACATCATGACACATCCAGAGTCAAAAGCCCTCCTCAACAATTGTAATCCCTTTCCAGCTCTTGAAAATCCCACAATGCATACATCACAAAGGCAGTAACACAAGCCTTTTCATAAAGATACCAGAGCAAAACTGGAAGACAAACAAAGTTTTGCCAACATTTCCCCATATTGTTACTCAGGCATATATGGTGTATGGGAATCTAATACCTATGGAAATGAGCATTCCCGTTAGTTTAAACACTCTAACAGGTAAGGATTGAGCCATGATTTTCAAGTAATGGGCGATATAACTTGACTGACTATTGAACTAGTGGCAAACTTTTACATGGTATTAATGGATGCAAAATTTTTAAAATATAATAAATAACATACTAGGATGTCTACAAAAACTATTTTTTTAAAGAAGTATATTTTATCACAAAAGATTCTTTGGCTAGTATAAACTTTTCGGTTTAAAAAAAGACCAATTTTTTTCCAAATAAGTTATTTATCAAGGATGTAATATGCTAAAAGATTTCTGGACATCTAAGTTGCTCATTTATATAAAGTAATCAATTTCGTACAATTATAGCATAAAAAGTTCAATAGTAAGAATATATTTTACTATATTTAATACAGTCTATTTCACCCTTATCTTACACGAACACAATCTATCTTGATCACTTATATAACCTTATATAAAAAAGAATTATCTTAACCTACTTCAGCCCCAACTAGATATTTTAAAATCTACCCACTATTGATCTTTACTTGATCACTTTAGTTCAGCTTATTCAGACCGACCTAGGTAGTTATGCACTGCCACATGACCGATCTGATTTAGGCATGAGGTTAACTATAAGCTTTGCTTTTTTTGTTGCTCGGATCTAAGTTAACCCAATTTGGAGATCCTGAACTACCCCGTTATCCGAACGATAGACTGGTCCATTACTTCAGTCCCAACTAGATCTTTTGAAATCTCGCCACTATTGATTTTCGTTTGATCAGTTTAGTTCACCTTATTCAGACCAACCCAGATAGTAATGCACAGCCACCTTACCGATCTGATTTGGGCATGGGGCTGTATGCCAATAGTATTTTAATTTTGACTTTTCTTGATTTTAAGAAATTGATAAAAGTTAATTATATTTTAATGATATTAAAGTAGGCGAACCTGACCCATCTCAATAGAGTGAAATTTTAAAGTGATAAGAGAGAAGTAACCTAATGCTTCAAAGTATATTTTCTAAAGTTTTGGTAAAACAATAATGAGTTGATTAAATTTTGATATCTATTTTATACTTAGTTAAACGGGTTAGGCATGTTAATGTTATGATAGCAATCATTTCAAATTATATTATGTGTTATGAAATCTGAAAAAATGTGATCAGACAAATTATGAAAAAAATAAGAGTTTTTTTTTGTATTAATGCCCTTCTAAAAATTTAAATTTGCATGAATACCCTCTTAAAATTTATATTTAATTTTGTACCCTTATAAAACACTATTTTTGCACAAATGCCCCTAATATAACGATCTTCTAACACTGTTAATAAAAACTATATTTATTTTAATTAAAAATAAATTAAAATTTTGAAATTACTTTTTTATCCCCTATTGCGATCACCTTATAAATGTTTTGGCGCATCTACCCATTAAGGGTATTTTAGTTATTTTAATTTGAAACCGTTAATTTTTTAATGGCATTAGATGGCCTAGGTATATATGCAATAATAAGAATAAAAAAGGAATAGAATAGCAAAAAAAGTGTTTTATTAGGGTATATATATAAATATTAATTTTTGGAAGGGTATTCATACAAAATTTGATATTTATAAGGGTATTCATGCAAAAAAATTCAAAAAAAAATTATATATGTATTCTCAACACGGCTATGATCTGAACCCGTCAATGGAGATTATTTCTTGGTCCGTCGATTTGTAATTTGAGAAACTATTTTTGATACTATACCACCGGTGATTAAAATAATAGTATTTGGACATCGTACTATTAGTGGCTAATAATAGTGGTGTCTAGCACTTTGTGCATTCCGACCCATGCCACTGGATTACATAACCATAGCCTGATGTTGGATTTCTGATATTTCTTTATGAAAACAATAATATAATTAAAAAAAAATATATGTATCGCTCAAAAATTGATTTACTTTCCAATCAATATATTGCTCGTTAATTATTTATTTATTTGGTATGCTTAGACCCCATTTTACAGTATCATGTTGCTTACTGGACTCGTGTAGCTCATTATTATATTTTTTGTATTTTTTAAATTTATATGCATGATTGCTCTGCGCTTAGGGGAGTGTGCAAGATCTTTTGGAGATGCTTTCAGTCCTAGTGAGACTATTTAAACTATTTAGAATATTTTATTTGATTTAAGTAAATAATTAGCATATGATAGATGTGATTCAGAATTGGGGGAATTAGTTGGTGTTAAATAAATAGTTAGACTAATTAACATTAGTTGATATTTTGACAAAAAAAAATCATGTTACAAATTATGGATGCGATTCAAAATTGGAAGAATTGAAATGGTTTAGTTGTCTTGAGAATGAAAAGAAGGTAACTAAAAAGAAAGAAAGAGACTATTACTAAAAGGATGAAATAGTTAATAAATTTATGATGTTTTGAGTAGATCCTCTAAATTAAGGTAGTCTGGTTTCTTTATTTCAGATAGTCTAGTAGATTTACAAGATCATGTATGTTTGCAATATTGCAAATAAAAATATTTTTCTTATTGGTAGATTTGATTTGAATGTAAAATCATAGAGCTTATGTCTTAATGGATTTTTTTGTAAGTCTTTGAACCAGATTATTAAATTTTTGTGAAGTTAAAAAAGAAATATTATAAATCAAGGTTATGAGTTGATCATGGATTTTGTATCACCATAGGTGAAATGCTAGTGGAATTTCATGAAAGGCCAAAATAAGTTTAACCTAAAAGAAAAGATTCGAGATGGTTGAATATGCTAATGAGTGGGTTAATCTAGAATCTTTTAATTCTCAGAGCATGAAATTAATATTTTAAAAGAGAGATCAATATCAAATTGTATAATGTAATTGTGAAGAAAATCTAGAATTGGCTTAGTTCAAATTGGATCTAAAATGTGATTTCTTGATCATACAATGGTACAAGTATAGCAATTATCTCGAGGGTTAATCATGATCTAGTGTACATAAGAAGTAAGGATAAAATCTGTGCTGGGATATTATTAAATAAAATGATCTAGCATCATTAAAAAATTTGAAGAATATTGATCAGAGTTGTACAGCGAAAGTATTGTGGACTGAGTCATCTTAAAGTGGTCAAAAATATTGGCTATATTTTGTAATATGTTATGATGGAAGAGTAGATTTTCAATAAAGAAGACTTTTGTTAATATGGGAAGGCAAATAATGTTGATTTTTAGGATAATCATAATATGACTATGTTCTTCTTTTGGAAAGATTCTTCTATTATTGGCTATGCTAAGAAAAATTTTGAGCATTTCATGACTAGGGTATGTTATTTATTGATTAAACGTGATTTATTTATTTTTTTAAGTATCCAAATAAGTCATCCATTATTTGTTCCCTCTTTATGATTTAGAAATTTAAATTAAATTTTAAACCTTGTGACATATTGAATCATGGTATCACTAATTTGCCTTCTCAGACTTGCTCTTGTGATTTGATGCCAATTATTTTTGAGATAGACCATTGTTGTCTAATAACCATCATTACATATTCATTTTGTGAATGACATTCCTAGCCATATAATGATTTGACTCTAATTAAGGTTGGTCATTATCTTTTATGGGATCAACACTCTACTATAATAATTGTATTGAATCTATTTTATATCAAGTTATATCTCAAATACAATTAATTTTAGTCAATCTTGTTGTGAATTGATCCCAATCCAATCTGGAGTGAAGCTGCATCAAGATTTCGATCTTAGATTTTAGTTAGTCACTTATCTAGTGCTAATTTTGTTAGTTTATATAAAAATTGTGATAATTGATCCAAATTTATCTGTCCCACCGATTTTGATTGAGGAGAATGAGATCTTGGATTTATGCTACTTAATGGGTTGAACATCTCTAATTTGGAACGCCTAGATTCCTTAATTTCGAGGATGATTTTTTTTAGCAGAAGAGAATCTAAGATCCGGCCCAAATGGACCGTTTTGGGCTCAAGCTAGCGGGCCCAACCGACTTCAGCCCATAGCCGAAGGAGGATTCAAAATAGAGGACCACGATTGCGATTCTCTGCTCCTTCTTCCTTGCTCGTTGAAGAGATAAGGCCACGCAGAGCCATGCCTGATAAGACCTTCACGGGCCATTTGAATGACTACCAGTCATTCGGTCACGCTCATCCATTGCGAGGATGGCAAGTGATGCAACGACCCAAGCTTATCCCCTTCAAAAGCTCCCTATAAATTTCTCCCTCATCCCCTCCTCTAGATCCACCGACAAGCATCTCTCTCTTCTTCCTTATCTCCAGTGGCTATCGTGTCGCTAAATCCAAGCTTTACCACCCCAAATCCTCTCCATTTCCATCTAGACCACCGACGAGCCTATTTTTCTCCTTCTCCCTGTTTTGAGCACCGCCATCGCCAGCCCGCTGGACCGGCTATCCTCGATTGAGATCCTCCATGTCTGCCACCTGTCAATAAGCCTCCCTTCCCTCTGTCTTCTCTATTCCACCTCTTGTTAAGTTAATTCCCCTATTTTAGGCCAACCGAGAATGTCCTCAGTTTCTCCCCTCTCGTCAGCCGCTGCTGGCCGCCATTGCTAGTGACAGCTAGCTGTCAACCACTGAGGTCTGGCCACCGCCACCCTTCCCCAGCTTCTTCCCTCCTCTCTTTCTTCTCTTCCCCTTTCTCTTTGTTTTCTTAGTTTAGCAGGATGAAGAACCCTTGTTCATCCCCATTTTAGGTCGAGAGAGAAAAAATGATGAAGGAAAACCAATTTTTGGCTCTTCTCTAATCGAGTTAAATAATTGAATAGGCTTAGACCTGTCCCTAATGGTCGACCTGGACCACATAGATTGGGCCCAGGACCAGGATCAAAGCAGACCCAGACCCAAGCTACGATTCTCTCTCCTCTCCCTCTCTCTTTCTATATAGGCTCAGGGATCTTAGTATAAGCTTTGCTTTTCTTATTGCTCGGATCCAAGTTAACCCAATTTGGAGACCCTGAACCGCCTCGCATACAAGTAGTAGACCGACCCATTACTTCATCCCCGGCTAGATTTTTTGAAATCTGGCCACTATTAATCTTCACTTGATTAGTTTAGTTTATCTTATTTAGACCGATCCAGATAGTCACACACTGCCACCTGACTGATTTGATTTGGGCATGGGGCTGTTTCTCCAACATTATTTTAATTTTGACTTTGTTTGGCTTTTAAGATATTGATAAAAGTTAATTATATTTTAATGATATTAAAGCAGGCCAACCTAACCCGTCTAACTTGAGTGAAATTTTGAAGTGATAAGAGATAAGTAACTTAAGGCTTCAAAGTATGTTTTCTAAATTTTTGGTAAAATAATAATTATTTGATTAAATTTTGATATCTATTTTATACTTAGTTAAACAAGCCAGGCATGTTAATATCATGATGGTCATCATTTCAAATTATATTATGTGTTATGAAATCTGAAAATTGTGATTAGATAAATTATGAAAAAAATTATTTTATATACATGTATTCTCAGCACGGCAATAATCTAACCCCATCAATAGAGATTATTCATTGGCTCTGTCGACTTGTAATTTGAGAAATTGGTTTCGACACCGCATCACCGATGATTAGAATAGTAATATTTGAACATTGTACTATTAGTAGTTAATAATAGTGCTGTTCAGTACTTTGTGCATCCGACCCATGCCACTGGGTTATGTGGCCATAGCCTGATGCCGGATTTCTGGTATTTCTTTATGAAAATAATAGTATACTTTAAAATGAAATATATGTATCACTCAAGAATTAATTTACTTTTCAATCAATATATTGCTTTTTAATTTTTTGATTTATTTGGCATGCTTAGACCCTCTTTTGGAGTGTTATGTTGCTTACTGGATTAGTGTAGCCCATTATTATACTTTCTGTATTTTTCAAATTCATATGCATGATTGCTCGAGACTTGGGGGACTACACTAGATCTTCTGAAGAAGCATTCAGTTCTAGCCAAACTATTTAGATTAGTTAGAATATTTTATTTGATTTAAGTAAGTAGTTAGCATATGTTGATTTATGTCATGTTGGAACTATTATAAAAATTATTTGAATAAGTTCTTGATTAAATATTTTTGTAAGAATTATTATTGCTTTGATATGATCTGTAGCCCTGCATGCTTGCATGCTCCGCCATATAGGTATGCAACGTCTGTTACACTCTGGGTTCGGGCCGTGACATGGAGAGCACAAGGAATGAGAGTGCTCTTGCCTGAACACCAAGCGTGATCCTCATGTGGGAACTAGGAGTTATGAAATTTGATAGGTGTTTCTTCAAACTTTGGGAGAACTAGAGAAAAGAGAAACTTATAGAAACCAGAGATTTGAAGGGATCAAACTAGATCAAAACCATAAAAGGGCCATCTTTATTTCATTCCTTTCTTTTTTCCTTCTATTTGGATGGGTAGTAGAATCACTAGTTTTGGATAAAATTTTGGATCCTCTCTACTTGCAGACAATTATTAGAGCCTTCATTTAATTTTCATGAGATTGTGCTGTGAAGATAAGTTCAAAATCCAATGATCTAGCTTCAACCTCATCTCAAAATAATATGAAGAATAAAAATTAAAAGAACTGTAATAGCATAATCGAGTCGATCTCAAGCACAAGACAAAAAGAATCTTCTTAGTATTTGCCCTCCCAAGACCCGCCAACCCCTCCTTCATGCATGGCCGAGCCGAAAGGCTCCATGCATGGGGGATGGGCGTGCAGGGCGCGATACGGCAGCGATCATGTCGGCGCATGAGCGGTTTTGGATACGCAGCCAGCGGTGGGCTCCTTGTCTCGCTGCAGCCAACCATCGTTGGGTGCGTCCCTTCACTCCTACTTGGAAGACCCTGTCATGTCTCGTTGCGATTCGTTAGTTGCCCCCCACCACCCTCCGCACCTCCCTCTAATCTCCTCCTAACCCTCTCTTGCCGCCTAGCTTTGTCCCTAAGAAATAGGTTGGATGGAAATCTTATACCCATTCTCACCCTCTCCAGTTCTCTCAAACAAACATGGTATAAGGTTCTTGATAGGCTTTTTTTCCCAGTACAAGGCATTGGCTTCAGGTAACTTAGAATCAGATCATGTCTTCACTAAAGTTCAAGGGCTAAAAGTATCAGGTTGAAGCTAGTCCAATTCCGTAGTCCACTACCAACAAACCTTTTCTATCAGAAAGCAACTTTAAATTGTTCCAAGATCACTACCTCTTAGGTGATTCCTATGGATTTAAGGTAATCCAAAAAGTTAATCAGAATACTATTTAGCAATTAATCAAAGAACTATTTATTAATTGATCAAAATTCTGTCATTTGATTATGTAAATAGAAAATAAATAATTTGGATTCTGCTTTCACCACATTTTAACACCCAAGGATCACTGCACATATGGCGACTCTAAAATAGGGCTTGAAAAGGAATGTCAATTCTTGAGCCAAAGCCTAAAACTTTTGTATCAAGAAGTCACCAAAAGGTTTGGTGAAAGTTCAGACACCAAAAGGATGGTGGTGGATAGAGCTGTGCTTCAGGCTAGGGAGGTTATTTCATGTGCTGCTATGTTCTCTTCTGGGATGGTCAGGGACATCTGAGGTACTCTTTCCGCTGCTACAGCGCCCAGGTTCGCCCTTGTTACTTGGGTGCCCCCACTTCTTGGCCATCTCAAGATAAACTTTGACGGTAGCATGTTGATGGATGGAGTATCCGGAGGTGTGGGATTTGTGATCAGAGACCACTTTGGCAGGCTAGTTGCAGCCGGAGGACGCCGTACGACAAGACTTACTGCAATTAGGGCAGAGCTGCGTGCAGCTTGGGAGGGTATATCCTACGCGAGGCGGACTCTTCGTGCCGAGCGGGTATACCTCGAGGGGGACTCATCGGTGGTGATCAATTGGATCCAGGGTGCAAACAGGTATGGAGATGGTCACCCTCTTATTCGTGAGACTCGTAGGCTCGCTATGGAGTTGGATGACTTCCAGGCGGCATATGTGTTCTGGGAGGCGAACCGGGGTAGCAGACTGGGTCGCCTCCTTTGTTGCGCGACACTCCGGGGAGATCCTTTGGATGCCCACAGTAGATTTACCGTCCTCACTATACTTTTTAATTTCTTGTGACTTGGCAGGATGTACTCACGTTAGAGCTATATGAATTGCCGTTTTCACCAAAAAAAAAAAAAAGTTCAGACACACAATATGTTGGAGTAGCAATAATCAAATAGAAGAGTTGTTCAGATTGGGTGAAAGGTACCTCTACATGGGGATCATGCTATAGGCTAAATGATAGAGATAGCCAATGTGAACTATTATAGGATAGGTTGAATAAAGACTAGTGATAAGTCGAGGCTAATCGAGCATAGTTATCGATCTGCTAGATGATGCAAGGTCTGACTATTATGACAACGTGAGTAATGGAGGACAGTTGGTGCTAATTACTAGAATTATCAAGGAAAGTGAAAGCCAAACATTTGCAGTTATGATCAAAGTGGGCGGTTACCATACTGATTGCCTTATTGTATAAATAATAGCTTGTAATCTAAAAAGAAATTCTTTGGCCAATCAATGAAATCAATTTATCTTTAATTTATCCTTGTTTTTTCTTTATCTTTAAATTTATCACTTTTAGTTTCCAAGTAAGACTTTAATTTATCAGTGGAAGTAGAAGCAAAGTACTTTATCGTGGTTTCGATTCCAAGCTATCATTCTTCTTCCGAATAGGTGGTGAGACAGTAACAAAAGTCCTCACCGGATGTTTAGTATGGCGTGATCATCCCAAGATCAAGGGTGATATAGGTTTAAGTGATAAGATAACCACATTTAGTTGCACTATGGTGATCCTACAAAGCAGTAATTCCAAATCACTCCTACTCATCAAATCACCGCTCAACTAAGTGATGGAATGCCTGTCCTTAAGATCGGAAATCGAAGATCACCCTATGGTAGTGATCTTGGGCAGAAAGTTAAGGACAAAAATATCCTTCAGTCCAGCAGAAAAAAGTAGTATATCAATATGCTATTATATATTATATCAATATTTTATATGATATGATATTATATTGATATTATATATATTGTATTTATGATATATTATATTATAATATATTATTAATCATATTATTGTCATATTATTATTTAATGACAATTTTAAATTATGGTAGAAATATATTATTGTACTTTATATTTATATAATGAAAGTAATTAATATATTACTCCTATTTGCCTTATTTCCTTAGTATTAAAAAATAATGTATTATAAGTATAAATAAAAATAATAATCTATAATAACAATTAATATATCTTTATAGGATTAATAAATTATAAGGCTAATAAAGATAATTTTATAGAATATATTAATAACTAATATATAAACAAATATATTAATATTTTATTATAATATACTTTATATGATTAAGAGGTATATTTTTATAGATATCAGGGGTAATATTGGTATTATATGGTGAATGATCTTGGGTTTTCATGAAATACCAAATAAGTTATTCATGGATACTTGATATCTTTAGTCACTAGAAATAGCATACTAAATGCGATGATCTTAAATCATCAGAGATTACAGATTAGCTCGCGATAAAGATCACTAGTGATCTAAGAACAGCTCGACAATCCCATTTGGATTACTAAACACCACCTTAATGTCAAGATGCTTGGACCCCTACTACTTTCATCATCATCCTTTTATTGTCCTATTTACGGCTAATTCAATACTAGCTGCATGCTTGTGCATACTTTGTCACAAGATATATCATCACTTTCTGCAACCAACAAACTTTCTAGCATGCTTGTCTCTCTCTAGATTTAAAGAAGCGCCAGATTCATATATTGATCTAGACTAGAGTAGATTTTTCGTGCTTTGAGGTACATAATCCTCTAAGTTCATGCCGTGATTGACAGATAACATCAGACCAATATGGTGTAAATATGAGTTTCTCGTAATGTAAGGTGATGTTCTCTATTTTGTTGGCCAATTTCCACTTGTGTATATGATATCAGCATGTTTTGTACAATGGAAAACCTGTCCTCAACATGGGTTCCAACTTCCAAGCTATTTCATGAAATTTCAAATTAAGTTTGGGTCAACTTGGGTTAGCCAAGCTTCCACCCAATTTCAACCGAAGTTGAAACGAGTTAACACTTCGACCCAAACGCAGTCCATGCTTCTGGTCCAATCAGACCAAATCACCAAAACCACGGATTGGGTTGGATCGGAGTTGGGTTAAACCGGTAGACAAAATAGTAACGAAAAAATTGCGAAAAAGAAAAAAAAAAATACAATCGCTCTCTTCTTCTGCACCTTCTCCTCTCCCGATCTTCCGCCACGAAACCCTAATCCTCTCGCCCGGACCCTATTCCCTAACCCTAATCCTAATCCTAACCCCTATTTCAAAACCCTAAACCCCACAATGAAGAACCCCAAGCCCACCGGCGGTAAGGGCTCCTCCGTCAAGGTTCCCTCGTCCTCCTCCACTGCCGGCGGGGGCCGCAAATCCCGATGGGAGTCCGCCGACCACAATCCCTCCGACCACCCTGCCCCTCCCGATCCCAAACATTCCAAGACCAAAGACGACCCCGCCGGCCCCTCCGCCGCCTCGCCCTCCCTCCCCCTCAAGGACCGCCCGCCCGCGGCGCTGTCCGTCTCCGGCCCACTCCGCCACCCTCCCGGCAGCGGACCCCTCATCCCCCACCCGGACCCTGCCGCCGCGCGGCCGACGTCTCCGCCTCCCTACGGTTTCCACAACCTCGAGCGCCGCACCATTGTTCTCGCCGACGGCAGCGTCCGGTCCTACTTCGCCCTCCCACCCGACCCGCCGGCAGACGTCGTCGCCGACAAGATGTTCCCATATGGCCACGGTGGCCGCCCTGGGTTCGGGCATGGGCCGGAGCCCGGCCTAGGGTTAGGGTTCGACGAGCGCTTCCCACCACCCCGTGGGAGGTTCAGCCCCGAGGACTTCCGGGAGCCACCGTATGGCCGCGGCCCGGGGCCCCAGCACGACTACTGGGCTTCTCTCGGGCTTGATGGCCCTCGGGTACCCCCGGAAGGGGCACCGTCCTCACTGAAGAGGAAATTTGGGGAAGAGGATGACTTCGTATGGCACCGGCAGCATGCGATGCATTATGGAAACGCCAATGCCAACCCTAGTGGGTTCCCTTCGGCGTCCGGTGGAGATCGGCCAGACTACTTGCGCAGGACTGGCAGCCCACTGCGTCGGGACTATCATGATGATCTAAGGTCATCGAAGCAGGTAAAGCTGGGAGGGGAAGGCTATGAGGACTTGTCCTCGAGGAGGACTCAGCCTGACGATGTGCCTGTTGTGGCCTTGGATGTGGATCCACAGGCTTTGAAGAAAGCATTCCTCAGGATCTCAAAGGCAATAAATGATAGTTCATCTCAGAGGAAGAATTATTTGGAGGATGGAAAAAATGGGCCTTTGCAGTGCATTGTTTGTGGCAGGTTTGATTAAATTGGAAAACTTTAATTATTCTAGCTCCATTGATTATCTAATGCAATTACTTTGGCTTGTTATGTATGGATTTTTATATATATATTTCTTTTATGTTTCTCAAGGTTTTCTTTAAGGTTAGCTAGAGATCATGTATATGTATATGTTTATTCAGTTGTAGCCTGTATTTTTTTCTGTTTTATGTTTGATGATTGTATTGGGACAAACTTTTCTCTTGTTCTCTTGATTGTAGATGCAGGAAACTCAATGCATTTCTGTTTGTTTTATGTTGCTGCAATAGTTTCATGAGATTAGTTCCTGTGTATGATTATTGAATCATTATTTTTATTTGATTATGTTCTTTTAGAGAGAATCTTAATGCCTTTATATTTTTGTATGTTGTTGCATCGTTCTTTAGGTCCATGATGTGGGTTCCGTTATGTTTATGATTATTTAGTTATTTGATGATGAATCTTTCATTGACGATTATCATTTTTTTCCTTTGGGTCTGCCTATTATTTGGTGATTAGTCATTCATATTTTAACATAGCATTAGATTTGATTATCTTTTAATAATTTGCATGAATAGTATTAGTGTTTTGAGTCCAAGGTCCGTTGAACCGGTATGGGGTGCTGTACCGGTTGGCAATTGGTTCGACACTGTGCCTACACACGGTACATAGTAGATTCTATATTGGTAATGCCATCTTCCTTTTTTTTCTCTCAGTTTGTTGTTGTTTCATTTTTTTTATTGCTTTTATGTTTGTTTCAATGATTGCAGTGGTTTAATTTAGGATTTCAATAATGTTTTGAAGTTTGTATGTAGTTTGATCTCAATTCTCATTATAATTGATAAATTAATGCACTTGGAATATAGTTGCATGAATGATTGCATGTAATTGAATATATATACAATACGTTAAATGGATTTCAGGTATAAAAAATGTGCCGACATCAAAAATTTTGTGGAGTGCTATCCCTTGTAGATGTCAAGATCTTGGTCATAGTTTGGGGCTGGTATATTATTCCAGCATTCTAGATAATATGCCACCCATCCCTATGGTCTATAAGCTCTGTCTTTTGGATAGCTACTCTGATATTGATTCTCTATTTGAAATTGGATTGGCCATTCGAAGATCGAGGAACAGAGTTCGACTTGTAAGCTGCCCGAGATTGTGGAGGATAGTAACTACTCGAATACGATGCCCTAGATGAAGGATATCTATACATGTGGCTATGTGGAATAGGATCCGGTGTATGATTTGGATATAGATATGTTTAGAGATCCTACTCCTTTTTCGAGGTCATTTACTGTACCAATTGAATATCCAAATGGAGTTGATAATAGACCTATAGCACATGTTGTTTGCCTTATCTGCATGGATGCGATTGAAGTTGAACCATGATGCAGTAGCTCTCCACGTCTTTTTCTTATCCTTTACAAGCAGAGTGTCAATCCTTTATTACTTCAAATCCGTTGGAAAGACATGTGGATCTCCATCGTAAATGTTGGTCCCTGCTGGTATATCTCCGATCTTCTTCCCCTTCTTATTGCCAAAGGCCCCAAACATAAAGGCAATTAGATTATTGCTTCTATCAATAGCCTCTGAATGATGAGGTTCTCTTGTAGTCTGGATTTGTCTTGGCGTCAAGGAAAGCTGAACCGAACCGACCCGGTCTCCAACGGGGTCAGTTTGGAAGTAAAAAAACTATTCCGGCCTCTAGGGGGCCAAAATTTGATTGGCTCTGGTCGGAATCGGACGAAACTGGACGGTTTTGTTCGGTTTGACTCGGTTTGAATCGGTACCGACCCGTACCAGATGCCGACCGGTACAGGTCTCGGTACTAGTTCAGCCAACCTTGCTTGGCGTATCTGGAATTAGCATCCATCTTATATTGTGAGGTCCCTAATTGAGCCCTATGCTTGGAAGCCTCCTACCTTTGCCATTGCTCATTCAGGCCCTTCCGTATGGCAGCCTGAATATGCACCTTCTCCAAGTCATCCAGATCCAATGTCTTATAGTCCTCTGGATCTATCAGGTAGTATGAAGGTGGCTCTATTCGATTTTTCTGCCTTTTTCTCATTCTTTCTTGGCTTGCTTGCTGTAAAATTGATGAAGTGCTTTTTCATCAGTTAGCGGATCTCTTATGGGCATTTCTTACAAATTGACACGTTAGGATAACCACCAGCTAGATGTTGCTGCAACTTGGTTACTCCTCCCTCCCAAACTCCCTCCCAACCTATTTTTCTTTGATCCTTTTTGCAAGTTTGACGAACGCATAATATATTTTTGCATAAATTTATAATTACCTTAATTAATTATTTAAAAATTAGTGGGTTTAGATTGTAATATGAAAGATCATTGAATTACTTCTGAAAAAATATTTTACATCATCTATACATAAGACAAATTTTTAATATTTTTTGATTTTAAATATTTTTAAATAGTAAATTGATATTTAATTATAAAATATCTAAAAAATTAATGTCAATTAGGGTTAATGTAGCACCCTACCAATTAGGGGTGCTACATATATTTTTTAATTCAGTTGGTATGCACTAATCACCATTTATTTTTTTAAATTTATTTAAGTGTTGGCTTAGATTTGTGTAACCCAAATTTAAATAAATTGTTACCAAATTGTGGGAGCAAGTAGGACGCATAACCCAAACATCCTACTAATTTTATAGAAATTTTTGAACATTGTTTTATTTTTTACTTTTTCATCTAAAAATAAATTTTTAATCCAAAAAATATAATTAACAAAAAAATCACGATTTCTTTGGCGTAGTGTAGATTGTCCTTACATCTATGACATATCATGATATCATGCCAAAAGACATAAATTTGGCATGATCTCCACTCGTTTTCCTCATGTTTGACCTATTTTGGATATCAAAACCAAAAGAAAGGAGGGAGGGAGAGAGGAAGAGGGAAGGAGAGAGGAATCTTACCTAGATTTTGGCTTGAATCCAGTAAGTATCTGCTTCTTTTCTCCTTTTTTTGTAGATTTAAAAAAAAGGCACGAGAGTAAGAGGCAGAGAAGGCACGAGAGGCCTTCACTGCACATTCCTTTTGTATTGGGGTGGAATGACTAACTGAGCTACCTCTAGCCGAGCTAAATCAGGCGATTTAGCTCGGTTTGGGTCGATTCAGGTCATTTTGGGGATTGTACTAAATTGAGGCTGTCTCATCCTAGTTTCAACCCAATACGGGATGGTACACCCCAAATCGGAGGGGTTCAGGATGAGACGACATACTTTTGACACTTCTATATATGCAACATGATAATGTAGTTAGAAAGCGTTGGTTGTAGTAACTTCCGATCTTTTCTTTTTTTCTTGTAGAGTATAGCTTGAGGCTCTTCAACAAGGCACCATCTCTTACTAGATTGCTAGTTTGGTTTTCATTAAATTTTCTAATTACGCTTATCGGGTGCGGGACTTTAGATATCATTGAAGATTGCTTTGATAGATAACAACTAACAAGTAATTAATCTTTGTGAAATATATAAAGGGCGGCCTCTACCTAGTTAGATGGACATGCTCACTGAAAGGAGGCTTTAAATCTGGATAGGCCTGTTTATGCAATGAATTATGCCTTAGTGTCTTGCTTCTATTTTACGTAGTCATACTCATATCCTTCTTAAGCTATTTAATATAGTGGAAAAGCACATGTGCTTATTCATAAGCTTTTGGGATAATTGCATTCTCACCTCGTCGACATTGCTCGAGCTCCCCTGGAATCCCTCTAGTTTAAAATTTTTTAATTTGGTCCCTCAAATTACTCAGTTGGCTTAATGTCATCCTTTATCCCATTAGTCATCCAATATCCTTGTAATGCCGTTCAAAGTGACAAAAGTACCCGTTATCTTGTAATTGCAAAAATGCCCTTTATCTTTTGATGACAAAAATACCTTTCTTTTTTTAAACCAAAAATATTTCGTAAAACCTAAGCTCCTCTCTCTGTCGGTGAAGCCCAACACCATGGCTGTCTAGTTCCGCCTTGAACTGCTCTCAAAGCTTGTTGCCCTTGATGAAGGAAAAAAAAGAAAAGATAAAATCTTTTTTTTACTCTTCTTCCTCTCTCTTATTTCGAGCCTCAATCGTCTCCACTGTTCCGCTACGCTCTCCTCCACCTAGCATGGCCTCATAAGCTCCACCATTCTTCCCACCTCCTCCTCTGCACCCTCCCGCCCTAGCACCCTCCCTCCAACCCCTATGCCATTGCCGAGGGCCGACCTGTCTACAACTGTATCACACTTACCAGTTGCTTGATGCACTAAGTATAGGCATCAAGTTACCTTCTCAAGTGTTGAGGACTTAGTCTTCTCAATCTTTTTGCTAGAAGAGGTGGTAGAGAAGAGGGCATTGCATGTGGGTTGGAGGTGTGCTTTGGGGAGGGGGAGATGGTGGGTGGTGAGGATGGAAGGAGATAAGGAGGCAACAATATGGCCCCGGCTAAGCTAGTTGTGGATCGAAGAGGGTGGGCTGGCAGTGGCGCGATTGGTTGAGCTAGTTGCCTCCTGCTGGACTACTCCAATCTACCTCCATCCCCCTTCGTCGCACCACACCATCTCCTCCCTTCCTCCCCAATTCTCAACCCTAACCTCTTCCAGACCCTCACCATCACCCATTACCCCCTCCTCGCCGGTGGCAAAGGCATATCAGAGGCTTTGACTGCGGTGTTGTCGTCACTTCCAAAGAGAGAGAAGAACACAACAATTTCGGGGGCTTGTCATGTCTCTCACCAACTATTTGAGGCTTGACCTTTGCCATGGCGGCCGCGATAATGGCGACAGTGGAGGTGTTGATGATCGTGGGAATCCAAAGTGAATTTGCTGAGATTTGCGGGAGATTCAAGTCTGAGATATTAGGCTCTTTGGCCAGAAGGCAGAGTTGGTTATCTCCGAGATTGCCTCTTCCTTTCTTCTATGTGGATCCAGGGAGGTTGAGGAGGAGGTCGAGGAGTCAGAGGGGAGATTTGTTGGTGGTGCAGTGGGTGTTATGAAGGAGGTCTTAATGTTTGTGAGGAACATCTCGATACATCTGGAGACATGGCTGGATTTCTCATTGTTGGCTGACGATGAAGAATTTAATGGTTAGTTTTCTTCCCTTGTTCCCTTCTCCACTAGTAGGATCAATCTAATTTTGGTTTCTATTAGATATTTAGATTAGTTTCCATTAGAAAAGACTTATTTTGATCAGTATTGGCATTTTATGGTAAATGCAAATTGGAATTGTTTTGGAAATTGTTTTGACTGGCCTAGGTGGGATGTTGTTCATTGTGATTATGAGGCTGACCAAGTCGCATAAGGTGAGGGGAAGGAGGAGAAGGAGAGTTGAAGGTGAGATTGGTGTGTGGTGAGATGGCAATAGGTGATGGAGATGGGGAGGTGTAGGGGATGGAGCCAAGCGTATTTTGGTCTTTTAAGTTAGTAAAGTATTACGTGATAGACACATGATACAATTTTGCAGATCATGTTAACGTACATTGACGGAAGGATGACATTGGATCAACCGAGTAACTTGAGGGACCCAATTAAATTTTTTTAAACTAGACGGATCTAAAGGGAACCTAGGCAAAGTCGAGGCCATGTATGCAGGTATTTATCATAATCTGGCGGTAGGCTTACCTGGAATCATGGTATGCCGAACCGGCCCGTACTGGCTGGTTAGCTCGTACCGAACCAATCCGGTTCGGCTGTGGAAAACGGTTCCGACCCCCATAGGGCTAGAATCGAGCGATTTTTGCTGCGTATCAGTGCGAACTAAATTGATTTGCACCGGCCCGCATGCAGGGCAGGGCACTAGCGCGGTTCCCCGTGCTAGGAATTGCACCCGCTCGTTCGTGCGCTGCCCCGCTCGAGAGGATATTTAATGCCACTCTATGGCATTTTACGTGGGGCGCGTGTGCGGGGAAAAATCCACGTGCTTTTACCTCTCTTCCGGTTCGGTACCAGTTTAAACTGGTCCGAACCGGAACCGTATTGGTCTGGTAGGCGACTGGTACGCATACTGGTACCCGTACGGCGTACCTTGCCTGGAATATGGGAAACTTTAATTAATCCTTTATCAAATGTATTGTTCAACTTGATAAGCTTTTTCTGGTTATGTCAACTCAATTCATCTAATATTACATGTCTAAATTTTTGCTTTGATTGCTTTGAAAGTATCACTCTTTTTTTTTTTTGAAAACCTAACAAGTATCATTGTTTTGGTAGATCTTGCTTACTAGGTATTAAGTGCAGCCATCTGCAATGAATTTGTTCTTATACCTTTGTTGTTGCTTTAGAGGTTTATGAACACTTGGTTTGACTACTATTTATGCTTCTATTGAATTTTTTGAGTCAGTTATATTGTTGATCCTTATGTTAACTTATATATAATATGTTGTTCGTAGAAAACTTTTCTCTATGATAGACTTCCTTTTGCAGGGTTACATGGATAATAATTTCTCAAAATATATTCTATGACGCTGAATTAGGCTTGATTTATTCACAATTAGATTTGATTGATGTATTTTTGATAGGGGAAGAGGGTTGGACTATGTTTTAGTGGAAGCATAAAAATGGCTTAACATGAAACCCCTTCTTTTTAATTTCATTGTAAGGAACATATGACATTAGATAATAAAGGCCATTTCCTAGTTATGTTCCCGACAATCCAAGGTCCTGCGAGGGGCAAATTAACCTAACCTTTGGCCTTTTTTTAACACAAAGTGGTTGTTCCAGGATGCTAACTCATGCCATTGCACTTATAAGCCTTTACTGTTGCACCAAGCAATGGCCCCCAAAAATATACATGCACATAAATAGCCATTACCCAATTATTGTCCTGCCAAGACAGGGTCCTAGGAGTGCAAACTGGGGATGGACCTAATCTTTGGTTTTTTTTTTTTTTTTTTTAAGACAAAGTGGTTGCTCTAGGACTCGAATCAATGATGTTGCACTTGTTAGCAGGAAGAGTAGAATCCTATGTTTCATCTTGCTCATACAAGGCCCATGGCAGCCATTCTATCAGCTGAGCAGTGTGCTACTTAGCAAACGTTTTACCATATTTTGGTTGTTTGTAACTTCAAAAATGTGGTTACAAGTGTATCTGATGCCAGGTTATGGATTTGCTGGACTCAATGCTTGAACTTGTTCCATTAGTAGGTTGTCATCTAACAGAGTTTCCTGTATTGCTTATTATTTTAAATAGTTCACTATCTCGGTACTAGACCCCATACTAGTACCATATTGATATGGCATCGGCACGCTTAGTATGGGGGTCCGTTTGATGTATCGAGACTCGATACACCCCCCCATACCATGTCTTAGTTCGGTTTCAGTATGGTACAATACGTCCGGTATAGGGTTGTACGCACCGATATGGCAAACCATGTTTCTGTTTGATGCCTAGTATCACAACGTGTTTTTTTTAAAATGTTCTTTGGCTGGTGAATGATGCTGGTCTTGATGGGAGAAATAATGATCATGTTGCTGAGTTATGCTGTCTCGGACCCTGCAATTCTAGAATACATAGTAGTAAAATTTCAGTAGCTCGCATATGAATGTTTGTGTGCATGCATATATCAATCTTTATGTAGCCTTTTGGTCTGTTTATGTGATAAGGACATGAAATTATGCTGATGCAATGATATTTTCCCGACCATCCCAGTTGATCCCTTAGTCCTCAGGTTTGGCTTTTGTATAGTTACCAGTTACTAATGTATAATCTGTTCCCTACTTAATAATAACTGCAGGCAACAAGTATATTGAGTTTTGACTAGTATTTCCTTGGTAGGGGCAATCTGCAGGATAATGACTTAAAGATGATACTAATTTGTCTTGGTTGCTTCCATTTGTCCTGTTGGGCCTATTTAGCTGTTTTTGTAGTTTTCCTTAGAGTAGAAAACAACTACTTTTATGTTTACGCCATTCTCTATTCCAAAAGAATTTTTTTATATTTGTTGATATCCCTGGATGTATGGTTGGAGACCATTTCTTTGGTTCAAATCTTACAAGCATAGAGCAGTTATGAGATTTGGAGAAAATGGTGAGCTTTATGTTGATTGTTCTTTGAGGTGGCCTGATAATGGGTTCAATAGCATAATCTTGCAATCCTTGCTTGTATGGCATAGTAAACAGTAATGGTTGGTTAAATGAACATTAGAGGAACTATATTGCAATCTTCTTCCCCTTTTCTATACTTGGTGTGTTGGATAACATGCTTCTCTTCATGTCAGAATATGAATTTCTGAAAAGGTTTTAAATGTTGTTTGGTAGTGGCGAGCTAGGGCTGGTACTGTCGCAGTATGTGTTGTGCCCATGATTGGCACAAATTGTATCACATGAACACAGAGGATTAAGGACCTGGTCTGTCCTTGTTGGTCTCGACATTATTGTGGCAGACCAGAGAGAGACTGGGTAATTCCGCTCCAACCCAGCCTATCCTGAATAGGAAAATTTATTATTTTTCTCTTTGTTATGATTGGCACAAACTGTATCACATGAACACAGAGGATTAAGGATTTGGTCCGTCCTTGTTGGTCTCGATAGTATTGTGGCAGACTAGAGGGAGACTGGGTAATTCCGCTCCATCCCAGCCTATCCCGAATAGGAAAATTTATTATTTTTCTCTTTGTTATTCTTTTAATGCTTGTTCTGCTCTGTTCTGATCATGATATGCTGAACGTACCGTATCGGTCTGGGCCCTGACCGGTACGGCGGAGCCGTGGATACCGGTATAGGGCCCGTAGATGTCGAACCCATCGGAGCTGGGGAAGAAGAAGAGAAGGAGAGAGTGAGTGGGGGAGGGAGGGAGAAAGAGAGGCCTTCATTGCCCGCGGAAGACCGCGGGGGGCCGACGGAGGCCGGGGTGCGGCAGCGGAGGCCGAGGCCGCGTCAGCTGTTCCCGCCCCCCCGCTCGCGGCTCTCAGCGGGCGGCGGAGGCCTCTCCTCCCTCCCTCGCTCACTCTCTCCTCTTCTTCTTCTCCGGCTCCGGCTGGGCGCATCCGCTTCCGCGGGGAAGAGCTGGCTGGTTCGGTACCGGTTTAAACCGGTCCGGTAGGCGATTGGTATCGGTACGGCGTACCTTGGTCCTGATATTGTCTCGATACCAAACTGAGATAGCTCGAGACTGGGATGGGCTTTGGTACCAGGATTTAAACTCTTTTGAAACTCTAGTTCCCCACTTCCCCCTTCCTTGCAAGGTAGCTTGGAATGTAGCAACACCACATGTCAATCTAATACTGGCTAGTACTTGTCGACAGGCATGGCAGCATGCCAATAGCTGGTTCCTTATATTGTCATTTTATTTCTTATTGCAGCTTAAGTTCATGTGAGACTTGTGCTGCTACTATCTAGACATTTTGTTTTTGTCCTTCAAGAAATAAATACAAGGTCAGAAAAATGGCTGGTAGCTCACAACCATTCTTAGTGGCTGAGATGAGCGGAGCTGGAACATTATTCTCCATGTCTGGGTGGTGCATAAGGAGATAAATTGTAAAATTCTTTCAATATTTTTGTTTTAATGAAGGTTGATTTTTTCGAACTGTCCCAGCATCTTTAATGATTTCCTAGTTGCTTGAATTGGATATGCATATCTTTATTTCCAAGTTTCTGGCTTGTGTATGATCACTCTTCAGGTTTTTTTTTTTGGCTGTGACAATACCTCCTTGGACCTCCCATTCCCATCAATCTGCTTATACTGTCCTGCAGTACTCTTCCTGCTTACGTACCTGGAAATAATGGGAAATGATTTTTTGGATGCCTGATACTCTCTCAAGAAATGGTCATTAAAGGAAAGGACTGATGTAAATTATTCCCTCCAGTGGAAAACAATCTTTTACTGCATTGCCTTATTAGGTTCTAACACGACTCATAATTGGAGCCTGTTCCTTTATGAGCGACCCAAAGCTCCTATGTTCCAGTTGGTATTGTGTGGTGAGATTGCTTTTCATTCATTTTATGGTATGATTTATGGTTTGTTTTGTTTTCTTTTCTTTTTTTAAAATTATGATGTAATATTTCATTGTGGTGAACATTTGAACATGGTCATGTGGGACTAAGCACTCAAGATCAGATCCAGAATCCACACTATGCAATCTTCTTCTCTTGTTAGAAGAATCTCGAGTGCCGGCTTCATTTGCAGTAGATGGTACCTGAATTGTTTGATAACTTTGGTACATCTCTGGTTGATACCTGAATTGATAATCTATTCGTTTGTGGTTATTCATTGGTTGTTCAAAGTATTTCTTTGCTATATTCTATATCATTCAAGTGGCCATATTCCTGTTTCCATTATGTAGACAAGGATAATTTGAATCCTTAAATCTGTTTAACTCTGGTATCTTTGATATTATTTGGTTTCCATAAATTTGAGTTCTTCTACAGTTCTTGTTGGTTTTGTGTGAATGCTTCTCTATGAATGTTGGTAAGGAGTGATATGTGTTATGTTAATTGTGATCTGGTACATCCACATGCAAGGAGCTGTAGGTCATGTTTTCTCAATGTTGAACATTCAAATAATTGCACGTTTCCAGCTTGACTATGTTGCATACAATTATGGGTTGTGCTTATTAGTTGCTATTTAATTTTTGTGATTTTGTATTCAGTTGGTTGTATTACTTATGCTATGATTGTAATCATATGATAGCTGTGCAACAAGTTGTCTTGTTTATAGGAAAGAGGGCTTCATATACATCAATGAGGAAGACCTATTACTACAAAGAGATGCACCCTGAATGAAAAACTGAATGATCATTTTATCTCTCTTTTCATTTTACGGTTTTCTTTCTTTTGTAGAAAATACCTGGCTGTTTTCTTCCCTCCCTTTCCTTTCTCATTTAATTTTGTTGGTATGGAACCAAAAGCAAACGAGGACTAATACTTTGAGAATTCATTTCATTTTTTATTCGTTTTCTTTTTTAGGTATATGTTTCTTTGCCTTCTTGCTTTCTTGCTTATCTGTAAGTTCATACATTCTCATAGTTCATGTCACATCAACCGGACAAAGTAAGTCTTCTATGAGATTGGTTTCAGTTTTCTTTGAGGATGTAAGTACTGTTGCCTATATGAATGACTTGTTTATACTGTAATGCTTTAGTGTGATACGATGAGCTTTTAGTTTGTTTGCCTCATTTTTTGCCAGTCATGGAATGATTGTATTGTTTTGATACACTCTGTTGCTGCACCCTCAATAACAAGCTATGTATTGGTTTTCAATGACATGGTTGTTGGTCCTACTTAAATGTTTTTGACTATTGAACCAAGCTATGGGCTTTTAGTTTCAACCTAATCAAAGAGCTTGAACCTAGCGTCGGATATGCAAAAGGGCCTTTTAATTTTGCCATTTTGTTTAATATTATTGAAAATAGTGAAAAATGATACAACTTCAATAATTTCATCTCCTTTGGCAGGTCTCAAGGATTGAGATGTCAGGTTGCTCCTATTCTTTTGTTGCTTTTTATTGTTGATCTGGGAAGTGTTTCATTTCCACCTATTCAGGTACTGGTTGACATAGTGCATATTGCTTGGTGCATACTGGTCCATATTGCCTATATAATACAAGGTGTGAGCTGCGTTTGTCAAAACCTTGTGCCAGTATAGGGGTCTGAGGTGGTATACATTTTAGTGGTCAATGACCTGTATGAGCCTGTTTCTTGGTATTTTAAACCACAGTCAATTCTTAGTTGGTTTACTTTGCTGATTTTAGAGCACCAGTCCTGATGAATATTCCCAAATCTTATCAAATGAAAACATGTTATTCCAATTTGTTTGAAACTCTTTTGGTTCCCTTTTGATGTTTATTTCAGTTTTGTGATCCATTTGAGCTATTAGCTGCACTACACTGAACTGCATTATCATTATAGGTTCATTTTGGCTATATTTCTTCACTGATCCTTTTTTGGATCTTTTTTTTTTATGTTGCAGTTATGAAGCCCTGTTCTATGTAACTGATCTAACTGTTTTGCTTGTTGTTGAATTTGATGTTACATTTGCTTTTTCCCCTATACTATTACCTTTTTGAGTTTGAGGTTTTCGTTTTCTTGTTATTGCTAATCCACATGTTTGCCTTGCCTCTTTTGGATTTTCATCATCTTCCTTATTCGATGATATACATTTTATTAGGCTATTATTTCAAACAATGTTGTCACATGTTTACTTTGATGAGATTCATTAGCCTTGGCAAATTTGATCACCTTTTGCATGGCTTCTGTTTGCTTATTTTTGTGTAGCTGTTCATGGATACATTGTATCCACTTCCTTTGATATTGACCAATCTTCCTACGTCTTTACACATGATGGGTTAGGTTGGTTGCATCAATCTTGTTGTTTTGCTTCTCAGTTATATTTAGTGAATTTTGCTGCCTGTATATATAGTGCTTCCTGGGTCATTTGCTTCCTTTTGCTTCATGTCTTGGTTCCACCTTTTGTCAAGCTTTCAAGACTGGCCCATCATTATATTAGTAGTTTCTGAACCTTCCTGCATTTCTTTCTCACATTTGGTTCTTCTTTGGTGTTGCTGTCTTTGCCTTTTGGTATGCTGTTTTTGTTATTCTTTCATTTGCTGATATATTATACTTTATCTCTTTTGTGGTATTTGCTTCTATCTCCATGCTTGATGGTCTTACTTTTGCTGGCATACCCTTACTTCATTAGCAAAGACCTTGATGTTTATGCATTTCCATCTGGTCCTTGATATGACCTGCTCCATGTGTTTGACCAGAGCAAACCTTTTATCCTCCCTTGCACACTTGAGATCCAGACATAGAGATTTGCATCAGTCATCCTTTCTATAGCTAGTTCATTCCATGAGATTAAACTTTTATTACCACCTCTGGCTTTATTGGTGGTTTGACTCAAATTCTGTGAGATTCAAATTATATATATTTTTATCTTCATGCTGATCAGTAAGTTCCCCTCTCCTGTTCTTAGCACAATAAAGATTGTCCATTGTCAATGATTTGCATGTCTTCTTAAATTATTGGATGGTTATAGACTTATAGGGATCATTTGAGTGCTGGGGTGTACGACAGACCTTGCTGGGTTATGCTCACCATTTTTTTGAATGGTTATGAAATGGAGAGTATAGATCAGATGAAGAGAATGATGAGATAACTGTGGTCTACAACATGATGAATGTTGCTCTCCATATCCAACAAATGCACAATTTCTTGCATACTGGGTCAGTGGAGGTGGCAAGCTTATGCATCTCTCTCTCTCTCTCTCTCACACACAGACAGAGCCAGAGAGAGATTAGATATAATTTCTCTCTTTGATCATCTTATTTAATGACAATCTGGTCAGAACTATTTGATGCAGCTCTTGCACAGCAATCGGAGAATATTTGCTTTTTGAGCAGATGAACATGAATGCAATTCCTTGTACTTTCTTTCGGAAGAAAGTGGTGTATGGTGCATATTTGTGGTTATCCATGTTGCAAGAGCATGATGTTTTTTGTGAACTATAAAGGATTGACATGCAATACTTTGCACCTGTCTTTTTTACCTTGTAACATGTTTGTTCATGTCTATATATAGTACGTGCAATGCACTTGGGAGATAAACTGTATTTCTCTATAGCTTGCTTGGCTCCACAGCAGAGTCATCTCTTGTTTTCTTGAGAACCCATGTAAGGGTATTTGGGGGAAATGTAAAAAGGGTGGAGACCAAAAGGGTGGATTGGAACTTGGAGGAGTGGAGGCACACCCCTTTGAGGAGTAGGGAGAAGAGGAGGGTTTCCCCTTTTTCACATACTCCCCCAAAATTCAGCCATAGATTAATTTGGCCACGCCACCTCAATCCACGAGGAAGAGAAGGAGCTCTCTTCCATTCTAGATCTGACTCCTTCATATCCTCTTGTTGCTGCTTCTCACCTCCCCTACTCTGACAATGATGCCATCCTCAGTGGCTTTGCTCGTTCTCTGGCATGGCATTCCCCATGGCCTACAGCAAGAGAGGGATCATGAGAAGTGTTCTGGCAAATTGTTTTTTGATGGAGTCAATCAGGTGGGTATTTGTGAACTGGATCATGCTCTTTTCCCTTTTCTCTTTTTCTGTTTTTTGGTTTGTTGACCTGTACCTTAATTGTTTGAATTTATGTCCACCACCTCCTCTCAAAGTATAGGTTTTACACTGACTTAACCCCCGAAACAAGGTGGATTTGGGTTGGCAGGGTCAACCGGTCTTGAAACACTTTTCAGGCAGGCGGCTACCTGTCACCAATGCTTCCAAAAACAACACATTTCCTGCCATCAACACTCTTTTAAACAGCTTGATTGTCGGATGTTGATTATTCTTTATGATTGTTTTTGATGGTTGCAATTATGTTGGTATTTGTAAGGGATTAGGCTGGAAATTTTGAATATGCGGATTTGTAGAATCTGGACTTTTTCAAGTTTTTGTATGTGTTTGTACTAGCTGCATATCTGGTGACTATGACTCAGGCAGTCCTAAGCTTGCAACATGGTCAACAAATGATTTATGACTCAGGTAATCTCAATTCCGGTTTATACAATAATAACGAGATAGCGCAGGCCTATATTCTCAATACTGGCTGATAGGCTGTCAGTTGCTGACTTATATGGCCAAATGTATGGTAGTTCAATTATTATGCCTTGGTTTTTTCTAAAGTGCTGTTTTATTTACTAATGCCCTTTCCATTTGTACGAGTGAGAGATATCACCTTGATGTTCCCTTACTACTTGTACCAATTGAAACTATCAGCTATAACTTGTTTCTTGCAGAAGTTTTAAAAAAAGGTGATTTGGCAACCACATCTATGATCTATGTGAAGACTTGTTTATTTTTTTATTATTATCACTCTTACATTATTATCATCTTTCTTCTATCATCATCTTTATTTAGGTTTGAGGCAGAAATCTTTATGCGAACAAGAATTTATGTAATTGCTGTGGGGCACTGATAGACTAGACCACAACCAAGCACTATGTTAATTTCAATTATGTGCTATGCTTTTGTTCACATTCTTTGGACCCTAGGTTGCTAAGGGAGATGATCTTCATGAACTAAGCATAATAATCATGCCTTGCCCATCCCTTTGTATTTTTACAAATTCTTTTTTGCTATTTATTCTTGTGAAAGGCTACATCCTGTACCATGGTTAAGAATACATAAATTGATATCCATTCTTTTAGAAGTCTTGTCATTTGTTTTTACACTCAAATGCAAATTGGATCTCCCCCAGAATGGGAACAGGTCATCTGTGTACCTGTCCTAAGCATCTTATTTTCTTGTAGGATACTTTTATCTTGGTTTAAATCTCATGCTTGTGTTCGTGCTTATAGAACTAACCTCATATCCTCGTGTTTTTGATTTATACGTTTCCCCTTTAACATTCTTGTGCGTGTGATGCTCGTTGTATGTGCTTTATCTGCTCTGCAACATAGTAGCTTGTTTTATAAACTTATACTCAAGGCTTAAAGTCATGTAGTGACTGTGGAAATATTCTTGAATTCCTCCCAATTTCATGCATCCACTGTAGTGCTGTTAGGCATATCTTGCTTATTTAGCCATTCTGTACAAGTGATATAAGGAAGTAGTAATTGATAATCTTAATTATCTCTTGAGCTTCACTCTTAATTCATGCTTCAATTACTTTGATGCCCCCATGGGGATTTCATTTTTTACATGTTATTTTCCTGTGCATGTGAGATGCACATTCGAGGTTCGAGCGAAACTCCTCTTTTAAGATGATTACACTTCCACTATGTCCTTTTCTCTGTAGACTAGGATTTAGAGACAGAGCAAATTGTATCTTCTAAAACTGGGACTGTGTTCTGAAGGAGACAAGTTTCATATCTTGCGAAGTTTCATGTTCAGTCTTTGACGAAGTTATTCAATTTATAGTGTAGTTCTTTTATTAGTTGCATTGATTTTTGATCCTTATCTTTGAGGTTTATTTTGATTATGGAAAGTGAAGAATTGGTAATAAAAATGGGCAATTGGGTTTTTTTGTGCCTAAATTTGGAGATGATTGTGTGGGATTGCCCATATTATTACAGTCATCTTCATTTGTGTCTCCCCTTTTTCTCAACATCTAAATTAAGCAGAAAGTTCTCCCCCTTCATTTGAGTTTCAAATTTATTGTGCTCATATCTCGTCAAATTTCTCTAATTAACCACAAATGGCATGCCATTGAGGCACTAATTGATTATCATCAGTCCGCTCCTCATCCGTGGATTTAAGTATGACTTTTTTTGCTAAGATCAGATTCACCAATTTTCAAGATTCATGCATCCGTGACCAAGGTTTGCCGTCTCAGTACCGGACCCCATACTAGTGCCACACTAGTACAGTGTCAGTACGGTACGGTAGAGGATTTTTTTTTTAAATATTGACGGTATGCCATCCGTACCGAACCAGTATGGTACAATACACCCCGTACCGCCCAGTTCGGGCCGGTGCGACATACCTTGTCCATGACAGTTACATGTATGAAACCTCTTTTGTTTGGATGCGGTAGTTGTTGAAAAACACATGGAGGTTTTTATAATGTTTAACTACAACGTGCTTTTAAGTGAACTACTTATTGAGCCATGTCTGATATATATTGCTGCAGTTGACTGCTGACTGCATAGACAGAAAAGTACCTTCTTAAGGTACATAAGTAGGTACTCGGATACGTCCTTAAGCTTATACGTCAGGTCCTTTTGGTGAGAGCATGTAAGTTTAACTATTCATTGATTGAGATGTAGACATGTCATGGATTTGGAGATTTTCTTTGTCCTCCTTGGTGTTTATCTTGCTGTGCAATTCTCATTGGGTTATCTGCTGATTCTTGTGTTTTAATTTGTGCAAGAACAATTTACCTTTTATTTATACTGCCCAGTGTTTTTTGGTGGATGACTAGGACAGATACCACTTGTGGCATGTTTATTTCTGTCTGTTTGGTGTGAGATGCTCTTTAAACTTGCTACAAAGTGGTGCTAGCTTGTCTGCTTGCTCACCTTGAAAACTGCTTTATCAGTTAATCATGTCAAGTGTGTGATCGCTTGTATTCTAATCTGTCTGCTTCATTTCTTTGCGATTGTTAACTTGTCTCTGCCTTGACCCTTTTGCTAGCTGCTATAGTTTAATTTTGTTCTGATTGTAGGCTTATTTCTTAGCTGTTGTGCATAATGAGTTCACTTTGGTCTTCCTTTCACCCATGCTGTCATAACTATTGCTGCTGCTGTTATTCATTTAATCGGCCTATGATATCCTTTCTTTCGGGACATTTTTGTGAATGCTGCTATATGTGCTGTCTTTTTTGCTGGTACGCTTGGCACTGAAATATTTGTAAGGTGTCGTGCAAAAGAATTCTTTGTGATGTTCTACCTTCCATTGCCAGATTGATTGTACTGGCTTGGACTCCGTTCTTTAATTCATGTTCAATTATACATAGTTAGAATTGTTTGCAATGCTTCCTGTCTGTTATTTTTCTTATATTGCAATGCTCTAAAGGGAGCGATAATTCGTGAAGAGTTATATAATCAGAAAATTAGTTTGGTTCTGTATTTATGTGTTGGTGGTTTATTGCAAGGTCTGCTGAATCGTGCCAAATTGGCTGGTTCGGAGCATACCGAACCAGACCGGTTGGTTACTGGCATGGTTCATCGATTCAATTCAAAATGGAAGTCTTACCTTGCCTATGGAGGGAGAGGGAGAAGGATAGAGAGGTAAATAGAGGGAGCGAGGGACGGAGAGAGAGGGAGGGGGAGAGAGAGGCCTAGAGAGAGAGAGAGCTCGAAAGCCCTCATCGAAAGTTTGGAACAAGGGATCCTCTGTTTCGTTTTGAAACAAGGGAACCCTTTTTGCCTTTTTTTGCCAATTTTGAATTGGAATCAACAGAAAAAAATTGGTACATCCAGGAATGACATGGTACGAACCTATACCATACCGTGCCGGTCGCCAACCGGTACAAGCCCTGATATTGGTTTGGTGAACCTTGCCTTTATTGAGTAGATTCTTGAGTTGGGTTGTGGACCTTTGTTTTGGATGCTGGTTTTGTGTTGAAATCCGTAGTTGAGGTTTAGGTGATGAAACAAGGACTTATGTAGCAATGCAATGGGTTGCAAAGAATATATAGCTTTGAACTTAGTGATTATGGCAAACTGTTTCGTCATTTCTCTGTTAGGCTGATAGTAACCTAATATATATGCATGCTTTCCTAGACTTGGAATTATTATCATTCTTTTTCACAATGATATGCATTTAATTCCAGTTTCCTTCTCTCCCCCCTCTTCAATAGGGAAACTCTGATTCTTTTGTTATTCAATGTGCTTGTGTGCCAAATTACAGGGCTTCTAAAGACTTTGGAGATGTGCATGGACTTATTATGCATGCATACAACTCGCAAAATGCAGAGTTGCGGGTTGATCATCTTGGGTTACACAAGGCCTTGTGTGTTCTTATGGGATGGAACCACACAAAGGCCCCTGAGAACTCCAGGGCATATCAATTATTATCTGCTGATGATGCTCATGCAAATAGGGAAGATCTTGTTATATGGCCACCAGCAGTGATAATTCATAACACAAATTCAGGAAGGAGAAAAGATGGTCGCATGGAGGGTATGGGTAATAAAGAAATGGATACTAAACTTAAAGGTATCTATGACATATTGGCTTCATTTTCCTTTTTGAATGATAACGTATCAGAATGTTTATACAATTGAAGATTCACTAGTCATGCTCTATATATTTTTCATCAGCCACTTTGTTGATCCAAAGAGATCGAAAGTTGCTTTGATTTTATTTGTTCTATTCAGAAACGTGCTTGGTTTGGCTCCTTAATATATATTTGGTCGTGTTTTAAAATGAGTCAGTTGTTTTATCCTAATTTCCTTTTTGACCTGCCAGTTGATTTTTGTTGAACTGTCATTATGCTTCTAATTTTTGTAGTGACATTTTTAATGTGGTATCCCATCTCATGCATCTTTTCATGAACCACATTGCTGCTCACTCCCCTTCGGTTCTCTATGTCACTTTGAATTTTTGAGCTACATAAAATTCAACACTGCCCCATTTGAGTTGTGTTCTGCTCCTGCCTTATTTGGTGACACATAAATAACTAGAGCCATATTGTTTCTTCTTCAGCAAAGGCAACAACTCCCATTAGTTTCTAGTGATATGGTATGTATTCTGGTGTTGCTTATCAAATAAGGTCTACCATGGTTTTTTAGTTGTTTGGGTCTTCAATTTTGGTAAGTTTTATAGTTCATAGTTAAAACCATAGTCGGCGGAATCGTCCCGGACCACTCGGTGCGGGGCATCCTGAGCGATACCGGCGGTGGATTGGGACGGTTCTAGCAATGAAACCGAGACTCTGTCGCCGGAGGGGAAGAAAGTGAAGGAAAAAGAGGAAAAGAGAGAGAGAGCGGGGGAGGGGAAGGAGAGGGAGAGGAAGGAGGAGAGAGGCCGGCTGGTGGAGCAGGGGAGCCTCCGTGCGGAGGCGGCAGACTTTCACTTAAAATTCGCAAAAATAAAAGGGGTCCTCTCCGGGCCCTTATTTCGAACGAAACAGGGACCGGAGGAGGAGCCCCGCCTCCGCGACTCCCCGGCCTCCGTTGGCTGGCCCTGACCGGCCTCTCTCCTTTTTCCTCTACCTCTCCCTCCCTTCCCCCCCTCTTTTTTTCTCTCTCCTGTTCTCCCTCTCTCCTCTCTACTGTGTTGGTACAGGGCCATCATGGCACGACACGGAGCCGTACCAACCTTTGCTGCCGGGTAAGCGGTATGGGGCTCGGTACCGGTACAACATACATTGGTCAAAACTTTATTCTGATTTGGCGAGCAATAGTCCATGTACCTATTTCGGGTTATACACAGCTTGACCTTTTTGGGTCCATATACTTGGCCCATGTATATTGATGCGAGCATATTGATGATAGGCCAATGTAGAGGCTTGTTCAATTGACCTCATTTATAGTGGTCCCTGAGTGCATGGTTATGTAGCTCAGTTTGCACTGCTCCCTATTTCCTGCTCTAATCCTTGTTCCATTTTTTCTCCCTCTTTTTTAAAACCTATAGTGTTATATATCCCTCGAGATGCAGTGCTGCTAGCTTACGGAACTTATCCCTCTGTCCCTTTTTTCTCTTCAGTGAAATGTTATTTGTTGCCATAAAAATCTCAAATTTCTGCATAGTTTGAGGTTTCCATTGTATCTATGCCTTGTTAGGCATAAACAAGTGTAGTCCTGATTATCGCTAGCCTTCTGTTATTTTGCTTCTCTTGGTTTGCAACTAGATGGATTATATGAGGATCTTATTTTTGTATGAGATGCACAAAACTGCAGTGGAGGGGAAGAGTATAGACATGTTTCCTGTTGATTATTTGGTTATGAGTTTTCTTTTAAAGAGTCAGCTCTGATTAACATTATCAGAGGTGAAATAGACTATTTTGCTTTCATTTTCCATATTTATCTTTTATGGTTACATGTGCTGAGATCTTAATTTGTTTTGATATTTGTCTTCTAAACAGTTGTGGCATCTGAAAAAGATTATTTAGAAACTTTATTATTTGATCAAATAGAATCGCTTCATTTTTTTTTATATGATTCAAGTTGTGTATCAGAGTACAGTGGCAACTTAAGGAAAACTAATTTTGCCATCTGAACTATGTTCAATGCAATGGGGTGCTGGATTTTGAGTGTTGAGAAGATTGTTCATATATATATATATATATATATATATAAAAGCACACACACACACACTGAATGTCAATATCTGATCTGTTGCTTTTAGGCGCATCATTTGAAACCTTCACCACTGTAGTGTCCAGCTTACGATTTTTGAATACATGAGGAGCATGGTGATGGACTTAAGTGGTTGTATATCATGCAACCCACAAGACCTCATGGATGGCTTTGTAAATTTTAGCTAAACTGATGACATTTTTAAGAAAGCTTGTTTTTATATTCTTTATGATGGCAGATATATTCTATTAGGATTGTTAATTGGATCATGCTCATGGAAGAGTAATTAGTATTGGTATAATATGCTCGAGATGAAGGCAAAGTGGAGGCAACATGTTAATGGTGATACAATGCGGTTTCTGCAGTATAAATTAGCATAATGTTTAAGCTTTAAGTGGGAAGAGATAATGCAAACATGTAATATATTCTTATTATTGACTATGTACAAGCCTTGTACATGAAATTATTTCTCAAACAAGGGTTTATATAGGCAGAGGTTACATTTAGGATTAACATGAGCTTGCATGTGCATGATTTTGATGCTTTGGACATTGATACATAAATATTGTGCTTATGTCTATTTCAATACAGAATGGTTCCTTGGAGGTTAAAGATGATTCTTGTAAATTCATGGTCTAAGCTGACATTTGGATGAGGGAGCTCAAAGATGGTATGGTGTGCCAATATTGACTACTAGTTACTTTGAACTTAGGTGGAGAATTTGTAATGGTTTGAAGTAAGAACTCAGTGCCACATAGGTGGTGCAGTATGAGTATGCTATCTCTACACATTCTTCTTCCCTAACTACCTCGTGCCCTTATCAAGAGTGAAGAGAGAAATAAGGAGAGGAAGAGAAGAAAGAGGCATCTAAGCCTTCAACCAAGACTATCATGGACTTGGTCTAGCATGAACTAGACCAAGTTTCAAAAGGTGGCTACGATATGCGGGCTACATAAGAGGGCACATGTGTGGTTAGTATTTTTTAACTATTTAAAAATAAATATAATACATTAAATCAAGGTTTTCAATCTCGATACAATACCTTATATTGGTACCATTTTGGCACATGATACTCAATTCGCTCCTTGTATTGCATATTGGTTCAGTATTGATACGTTACGGTATGCTTGGTACGCACCAATACGTCCTACCATGCATTAGATGCATTAAAAAGTCTTGATAATATTTTTGAATATATAATAGTAATATTAATAATAAAAGCAACTAAAATTGGTGCTTCTTTCTAAGTATTTAATATCTAATATCAATAGTTAAAACATAGAGGGTGAGCGTTGGTGCAATAGTAAGGTTATTCTATTGTGACCTAGGTGACATGGTTCGAAATATGGAAATAACCTTCTTGCATGGGAGGGTAAGGTTGTGTACATCTCACCCTCCTTAGACATATAGTGCCAGGAGCTTTGTGCATTGGGCCACCCTTTTTTATTAATAGTTATAATGTGTGTAACATATTAACATTATTAGTAATACTGACATTTGGCTGTCCAAACCTAGTTCCATTTGCATAGTTATTATTGCAAATGGAGCTTGAACTAGTTTCATTGCAAGAGTCCATTGCATGGTTCGCGGTACCGACCTAAATCGGACGGTACAGGATGTACCGTACTATACCAGTTTTGTATCGGTATCCGATACGGATGGCGTGCCGACACTCGATATGGTTTGCGTACCAACATTCGGTACGCCGAAAAGATTTCATACTGTACCAGATGGTGTACCGATACTCGGTACGTCGAAAAGATTCCGTACTGTACCGATACCGTACTAGTGTGGCACCAGTATGGGGTGCGGTATCGAGACGACGAATCTTGGTCCATTTGTTCTATATGTGGCCCCAGAAATTTTACTTGCAATTAATTAGTGTTGCAAATGGAGCTTGAGAGAGTTTCATTGCATGAGCCCATGGGCCGCATATGTCGCCCCACAATGCCAAGCATGCTACGTATGGCATAATGCTAAGCAAGCCTCATATGCAGGGCTGCATATATAGCCACAAAATGTTAGGTGGATTGCTTTTAAGGCCTATATGTGGCAAGCAATGTAGTATGGGTGGTTAGTATGGTTGGGAACCACCTTTACATATGCAGCCATACTCTACATTTTAAAATCCTGATCTAAACATGGCTTGGTTTCCTTTTAGGACATGATTTTATACTTGGGCCCAATCGATTTGCTGACTAGGTTGGATCGGGCTGAGTCCATGAAAATTGTTTGGACCCATCCAGCCTGCGGTAGGTCTTGCATGATCCATATATTTGGGTCCACATTATGTTGGACCTAGCTTTGGGTCAAGTGCAAGAGGAAAGAAAAGTTCACTTGAGAGTTCAGGTGGATACAAAGTTTAGAAGAATAAAAAAGGTTTCGGTATGGATTGCTCCCACTAATTTTGTCAAGAAAGATGCAATTTAAGTATTTAACCCTAGTCCTCAACTTACAAAGGAACATCCTCAATACCCCTACAAACCAAAAGTGCATGATTAATGAAGGACCACCTGAGGGAAGCATTTAAATGCTGTCCTAAAATGACTTGAATGCAAAACAGCAAGCAATATGAATGAGTCTGAAAGCTAAACCTATGACAAACCTCAAATATAGGAGACTAGATGTTCCTAAATGAGAAAAAATGCATGATCTAGTTAAGAACAGAAACAACAATGCAGTAGAATGTAAAAAATTGTCTAAACTAAACCTAAGAATGATATTAAATGTGTATGCTGCAAATATGGCTTCTAATTAAATCATAGCAACAGTAGGGGAACAAATAGACCCTAGGAAATAAGGAGAGATGCAGATCTGATGTGGGAAGAAGTAGAAGGAGAAAGGAAGAAAGGATAACTACCGAACTTGCTTTGGAGGAGCTCTCACACCTTGATTACGTGAAATGCAGGAAGAAGACGAAGGGAACAGCAGTTTTTTAATTATTTCACTGTGCAACCATCATAATAAAGTATTTTTATGGTCGGCCACTATTTGTAACATGAAATGGCACTTTTGTAGGACCCCTTCTAACTAATATGATTACAATAAAGTCCTTGAAAATTTTAGAGCAAGTCCTTCAAACTTAGAATTCATAGATATCTCAATCTAATATAAAACCAAAATAAACAGAGCGAAACACTTGATGAAATTTGATGCTAAACATAATCTAAAATCTAATGACCTTCTATTTGTGAGCACGCATTTCTTCATTGATACCATTGCTAGGTCTTAAAATCTTTTTGAACTCCATTAATGATAGAGTTGTTAGTCTCGAAGTCAGGGGATCTTGGGTTAAGTTGGGATGGGTCGGGCTAGACCAGCTTGGGTTGTCTAATGTTTGACTTTGACCTTAGTAGTCCATGGGTTTGCTTATGCTGGCTTGTGCAAGAAAATAGACCTATATCCATCTTGTTATCTAGGTCATATTCTGGATGTAAAATTGTCTCTTGAGCCTAAATGATTGGGTCTGGTTGGACCTAACCATGTTGGAACTGTGTTGGGCCACGAGTTAGCCTGACCTTTTTCAACCTTAGGGGCGTCGTATGAGTCATATTCTGGATGTAAAATTGTCTCTTGAGCCTAAATGATTGGGTCTGGTTGGACCTAACCATGTTGGAACTGTGTTGGGCCACGAGTTAGCCTGACCTTTTTCAACCTTAGGGGTGTCGTATGAGAATCGTGAAAGTGTACCTTTGATTGTGGCGGCAAACAACTGCTAGCTTTATATCTTCATGCTTTTTGCCTCACCTTCTTCTGCCACCTCTCCTTATACACTTTCCTAGTGCTCTTGCTCTTGCTGGTCTCCTGTTCCCCCTCTTTTTCCTCTACTCTTCTCCTCATGTGTTTCTAGCTCCTCTTTTTCTTGTGTCGTTTCTCCTTTCCTCTAGCTTACTACCTACTTGTTTCTTCCTCTTCCTTCTCTGCTTCTTTCCTCCAATTGCTTATGGGCTATGTAGTCCCTTGACTGTGTTGCCCCTTTTCAAATTATTATTGCACCTCTCCTCTCCTCTTGACTCCTTACCTCCCCTTTTTCCTCCACCCCTCCACTATTGGGTGTTCCATCTCATAGATGCTCTTCGTTGTCATGTCACCTTTCTCCACCATTATATGCTGTTTGGCGTTGGCAACTCCCAATCATGCAATTTAATCCGCTCCCATCTCATTGTCCATGCCAGACTATCCTTCTCCTTAGAAGGTTTGCATACAATTGGTGATAGCTACCATCCACATTATCCTTGTCCTAAACCCAGTTCTCTCTCCATTTTGATTTGGCTAGGTTTGTGCTAATTTGAAAATCTAATATAGGTGCGTCTGGGCTTGCCCTTGATAGTTCAGGTTGACTGGGGCTGACCCATCAGCAATTGCGCTGCCATTGTTGTTTAAGAGTTTAAATTATGGGTTTGCCAATATATACATCTAGGTTCCACAAGCTGGAAGAGCTTGGAAGTCGAATTGGCTTTTCCACATTGGAGTTTTTATAGCTCTTGTGATGCAGGGTTCCACATGCTATTGCTGCTTTGCAATTCAGTCTCTTACTACTGATTTGATCTCAACTGGTGTTGGGTGTGAACTAAATTCATTGTTGAAGTGCTCTCAGGATTTTATATCATTGCGCTGAACAAAAAAAAATCTTGGGGACTTGGAACTTGTTCACCATATCGTCTATTTGGAAATGGATCACGACATTGTCCTCCTTTCAGAAACTTTCGACAATCTCATTTGTATTTTCTTAAATGCATCCTATTTCTCATATATATTTAACTAGGTCATATTTATAAGTTGTATAACCTCTATGTTTTGGCCTTTATGCTTTTCTCATTGTGTCATACATGTCTGACTTCCTTGATGATGTTGCGACTATGAGGACCTGTGCCGGCGTGTGTTTAGTCTCACATCGGTTATTCGCTGGGTAGATTTTGGATGCTTATACAGGATTAAGGAATCCAAATAATACCTTCTGGCTAGCCATTTTGGGTGAGGTCCTGCGTTGTTATAAATGATATCAGAGTGGACCCAGCCTATAACCTATGTGAATTAGGGGACACTGCAGCATGGATCCATTGAGGCTGACCACGGGCCGATCGTGGTGCTTGTGATTAGATTTGAATGGATTTGAACCCTTTGCCTGAAGAAGACGTCAGGGCTTAAACGGGGGGAGTATGTGAGGATCCATGTGGGTGTGTTTAGTCCCACATTGGTTATTTGCTGGGTAGATCTTAGGTACTTTTATACGATCAAGAAATCCAAATAATACCTTCCGGCTAGCCTTTTTGGGTGAGATCCTGGACCCAGCCCATAACTTATGTGGATTAGGGGACACTGCAGCACGGATCCATTGAGACTGACCACGAGCTGATCGTGGTACTTGCGATAGATTTGAATGGATTTGAACTCTTAGTCTGATGAGGACGTTAGAATTTAAATGGGAGGAGTATGTGAGGACTCATGCGGGCGTGTGTTTAGTCCTACATCAGTTATTCGCTGGATAAATCTTGGGTGCTTATACAGGATCAAGGAACCCAAATAATACCTTCTGGCTAGCCATTTTGGGTGAGGCCCTTTGTTGTTACAGCAGCAGTAAGACCTCTCTCTTCAGGTAATAATAATATTTGAATAGATAATTGTGTTGTGAAAGAGAGGTGTACATTTAAATAAAAAATTTCCGTAATTATGCAGATGTAGTTGTAAATGCCATATTATTTTTTCGTGCGCAGCTAACAAAAACTTAATATTCTAGATCTTCTACTAATTATCATGGTTTTTTCAATACCGACAATATTGGTCCATATTAGGCGTATCAACTCGTACCAGTAGTAAATCGATACCTGGCATGCCCCTCCATATTGAGTGTTGGTATAAAGAACGGTACCATATGGACACTTACTTGTTGGGTACCGGTACGGATACTTTAACCAGTATCATGAACCTTGATGATAGTGTCATTGTGATATTGATGATGAGAATTGTAGTCAAGGTAATAGATAAACTTTGATGTTTTTTAATCATTGCATTTCATTTGATATGAGGAATTGGCAAAGACTGCTGCTCATTTTGATTGCCAGCCACAGTCAGATGGACATGTATGCGTTTCTAATTACCTAACCACATTATAAATTGTTGAATATGTGTTGAACACTCATAAATCTTTGCTCTATCCTTTTTCCTTTCCCATAAAATAATTGTTGCTGGAGAGATTATGGTTGATTGCTTCAGTTACTGCACTTTCTATTGATATATATTTAACATAGAATCACAAATATGAAACTAGATATTGATCTTTGGGGCAATGGGCTTTGATCGTTGACTCAGTGATGAATATGTCAACATTAACGGAGATTAGCTAACATGATTTCTGTCTTCACTTGTCTCATTTAGTTAGTTTAACTGACATTGTGGCTCTAATTGGTTAGGGAAGGTACCTTTTCTCCTTTTATGGGCACTAATTCATCTCTCTCTAATCTAATAATGGCAAGGTTGGTTGGCATCTTATTTGTTATGCTTCAGCGTTGTTCTTTATATTAGTTATTTTGCTAATAACTAGGGCTCTCTGTTGGTCTCACAAATATCTACAGTTAAACTTGCTAGTTTGAGTATTGAGTTCCATCATCCACCGTTTTTGTATGTACCACCTTGATCAAGATTCGCCATCTCGGTACCGGACCCCGTACCGGTGCCACAATAGCATAGTGTCGGTACAGTATGGTACGAAATTTTTGCGACATACCGTATGTTGGTACGCCACCTGTATCGGGTACCAATACCAAATTAGTATGGTATGGTATGCTCCATACCGTCCGGTTCGGGCCGGTACGGAGAATCATGACCTTGATTCTCCTGAAGAAAAAAATACTATATGAGTTAAATTGCATTTCACATTTTCTTATATCAGGTTTCGAGTGATGCAGCATGACCTCTAGGAATTTGTAGCTTGGTCACAGTTCCTTATACTCCCCTTGTTTATAGTGAAAAGACTGGAAAGTTGCTGACATTTTTCCCCCTATCTCATGTGGAAGAAGGTATACATTGCACATATTCTAACCATTCCTGTAGCTACCAATGATTTCCACATTAGTGAGTGAAATCATCTTCTAGTATCTTTTCCAGCTAACCAAATTTTAGCCTCAGCTTGTCATACATTGCACATATTCTAACCATTCCTGCCGCTACCACCATGTCCACCAAACAAATCCTCCTTGTATGTGCTGGGTCCATCATCATGCACCAACATTTGGGCAAATTTTATAAAATCAATTATCCAATAATAACTGTATATGATTTTGTAATAGGTACATCTCCACATTGCCTACCTTGTATGAAACTTCAGATTTTGACTTGGGATGCATCTCTCTCTCTCTGTCCCTTCCCCCATGATTATATAACAAAGGGAACAAGAACAATCTGTACAGGAAACCTTATCTCCTTGTTTTAATTGCATACAAGGATATTGCCACCAAAGTTTCACTTTGTTTGGGCTCGACTAACTTTTCATCTAGAATTTTCATAATTCTTCCTATTATGATCGGTAGATTTTAGCAATTTCAGTTGGGGGTATCTTCTGTAAAGAGGATGCCTTGCATTAAAGGGTAAGGTAGCAGACCTGCCCTGTTGCAAATGATATTTAAATCTACTTGCACCAAAAAAAAGAAACAATATGTTGTCTTCAGATGAAAATGACCCTCTTTGAAGTGGCTACCCGGACTGGACGACCTTCAGATAAAATGCTGCAAAATGTCAGTGATACAAGCTACTGCATGGAACTAATGCTGCATGATAGGTCTAAAGACAATCTGTAAGAGCTCGGAGCAAAGTATCCTCACTTTGGTAAAAAAGACAGGTAAATAGAAGAGCTGTCATGTCAGAATCACCTGAACCAGATATTCTGTGAAGTGATAAATCTTTCATCGACTACATCGAGTACTACAGTAACCTAGTGATTATTTAATTGAAGAGAGGACTCTTTTCATTCCATAAGAACAGCACTCGGTGATGCCTACAAGTGATATTTGGTTGTGCTCATGGGCCCCTAGAATTCATGAAACAATCTGAAGTTAAATAATATTTGCTGAACTATGTTCTCTATTTTTGTTTGCAGAACTGGGTTTCGGTGGCGGCAAGTCAAAGTCAATTTATGGAAAGGAGGGCCATACGGGTGTCACAATGGTGAAATTTGCCAGCACTCAAGCTGGCTTGAAGGAGGCTGAGCGCCTGGCGGAGTACTTTGAGAGGGAAAACCATGGATGCAGAGGTTGGGCACGTGCACAAGCTTCTCGCTCTGGTGGTGATGATGATAAGAATCCAGCGCTGGTCAAGGTGGATGAGAAAACTGGTGAGAGGAAGAGGATCTTTTATGGGTACCTGGCAACTGGTTCAGATCTTGATAAACTTGATTTTGACACGAGGAAAAAGGTCGTCATCAAGAGCAGAAGGGAGCTTGACCTATCTGACTAGTGCTTATGAAAGTACTTCGTGTGTTTTGCAGAATCAGACGATGAACATGAATACATGGTTTAGGTAATGCCACCCTTTCAATGGTGTGAAAATGAGGAATGCATGTGCACTTGATTGTTTGAATTTAGTCATTTTCCTTGGGGTTGGGGGGTTGAAAGGTGCAAAAAAGTCTCCTTTGAATTTATATGCAATGAAGGAATTTTTTCCTATTTGTTTCTTCCCTTTATTTGCACTGAAATTGATCAGATGGTTCTGTTCATTCCCTGTAACCCTGCATCCTATTGTCTCCAGAAATTAGGTTCCACAGCATTGGTGAAGGTTTACTGCACTCAACAAGTTCATACCTTCCTACATCACATGGGGTTTTATCAGTAAAATGGTTCACCTTGCTAGTTTGCTGTTGAGTTAAAGGTGCCATCATGGTCTGCCGTACCGGTCCGTACCGGCCGGTACGTACCGGTCCTGGGACCGGTATCGGATCAGCGTAAAATCCGGTACCGATAATTTATTGTTGAAGAACCGGTACGGAATCGGTTCGGACCGGTACGCCACCGGTTCGGACCGGTACGGAACCGGTTTCGTACCGGTTCGGGACGTCACCGGTACGCCGACCGGTACCGGTACGACTGACCTTGGGTGCCATTGTAAGTCACGGCTATTAGTTAGCCTGTGGCTTTTGGCGGCTTCAAAGGTTCTATCTGTTTCTCTATGAAATGATTGTCATCTTCATCAGCTGTATTGAACATGAGAATACTGGCAGAAGTTGGTTTCATCCTTTTCTTACTCATAGCAAAAAGGAAAGTATACTATAGCTGGGAAGAGCCATCTCTCATCTTCCAATTGTGTCATACACTCATCCTTTTTTCCTATGGAATAGCTGATAATCTACTTTCTGCTTTCTAGATGGTAGACTGGAAGCGTGTGTATCTCCTCCTGATTGGAGTTCCAGCAATTTGAAGAGATGAGTCAGCTCTAGGTGTAAGCGAACCTTACTGTCATTGCTCATCATTCTGTGTGCCGCGCGTGGCAAATCCCATGGTCATGCGGCGGCAACTTCATCTCTCAACTTTTCATGGTACAAACTGTACATTGTTCTGGTTTCTTCTTCGTTTGAGGGAATTGGGACATCTCAGACCTTTGGATGGCAGAAACCTGCCATCAGTTGGTTTTTTACCTCCCAGTCTACTTACCAGTCTTTCACCCGAGCCAACCAATTGGACCCTTTCCTTCCTGTCCTGGGCCCCCTTCCTTTTGGAGTCCGTGCTGGTAACTTGGTTCGTGTCCCCCTCCTCCATCCACCAGCCATGGTTTTCTTGATCCAACTTCCTGTTTGTGCCATTGTGGTCGAGTCCACCATAGATTCTCCACCTCCAGTATTTTGACAGAGGGCCCTTGGTGGTGGAAGATAACTTGATCTGAACATTATGAATGTCGGATTCCGGCCACTACAGACTCTCGCATGGGCAATCTTCTCCAAATACTTCCTATTGTTATCCAGCTATAAAGTGTCCTGCTGCAGCAATAATCCTCAGCATTCCATAGTCTTCTCCAAAACTTCAATGGTCGGTCATCAAAGCGTATCCAACCTGCAGTCTGGAAAGAGGAGCCTTAATGGCCTTCCATGAAGTTGCCCTGCTATCACCTGTGTCAGAGCCTTCGCTGTGTCGGTTTCATCTTTGAAGTGGAAAACATTGTGTCCATTAGCCATCGGTCCGGCAGGAAACTATATCAGATTTCCATGTATGTCGTCGTACCTTCGCAAGGAACTTACGTTGAGCCTTTAACCAACCATTCTTTCAATAAGGGCCAGCTACCATTCCTTCCAAGCTTCAGCCATCTCCTCCTTACAGAACCTGATAACTCTCTTGAATGTTAAGACTGTAAACTTGACACCTCATCTGAGACATATTGAGTAATCAATCCATTGTTTTTTTCCTTAGCCTCTCTGCCCATGAACGTCCAGTAGAAGGGCCTTGCTGATTTATTGTTTGCCGACTCTACTAAGTGTATCCATACTCGTAATGTATAAAATATCTGCTTTAGTATTAAAAAAAAAGAAGCCTTCCTCTCTCGGTCTTCTGACTAAAACTGTTGTTCGGCTTCCTCCTTCCTCACCAATCCTTCCCTTATCACAATTCTTCCTGCTGCCCTTAGGAAGGGCCAACTCGCTGGCAGAAGTTCCGATGTTTACCAAACTAGCACCACCCCATCATTATCGAGATGATAGGTAAAATAGAAGGCAACTTGGAGTCTTGTGGGTGGAGTTGCATGCAACTCAAGTTGTAGATGAAGACAAGCCCACTTGTTTTGATGCCATCAACTCAAACTGCACCGTAAATTGAGCTGCTTGTTCAGCTACAACTCATGGCTGCCTTTCGTAGGTCGACTTACCGTCAAAATGGCAACAAGACGAATTGCTGTTACTCAAGTAGATATTAGTTAAAAAAAAATTCTCGCTCATCCTCTTCCTTCTCTTCCCTTTCTTTCTCCTTCTAGCCTCACTCTCGAGTCCCTCTTCGCCGCTACCTCCTCCACCTCAAACTTCACCATGACAAGCTTCTCCTCTTCCTTGCCTTCCTCTCTCCTCCTCACTACCGCCCTTGACACTGCAATCGATCCTCGTCACCTCCGGAAAGTTCACAACCAAAGGCCAAAAGTATAGACTGAATAAGCAATAGGATAGTTGTACTAAGTTGCCTTCTAACCAAAGGATCAATCAATGATCACGATCGTTAGGAAAGTAATGGCTCCCAGTACCAAGCCCTAGTCCAGCTCAAGAAAGATGTGGATGGAGATAAATGCTATTGATTGTGTTATTACTCCAATTGCAGATACGATGGACAATATGGTGGCAATTTTGAGTGACTTTAGCTACAAGGAAGCCGAGGTATTCGTATCTTGGTTGCAAAAGACATTTCTGTGGATTTCTAGGCTTGAAATATTGGGAGGCTTGAAATATTGGGTAAATGACATCCACGAGCTTCACCTACTTCTTCTACTGGTCATCTCACTTCAAAAGACATTTCTTTCTACATCGGTGAGGGCTTTTTTTTTTTTTTTTTTTTTTGGCTTTGGCGGGTTCATTATACAGTGCGTGTACGAATACACTTAATAAAATAATAAAACACAAGCTCACACAGTGCCCGTGGCAACTTCCCCTCCTCTGACCACAGGGTGTATCCTATGTGGTAAGCCGCATAGGCAGCCACCCAGTCGGCCGCTCCATTGGCATCTCTAAATACATGCTTGGCCTGGAAGGCCACCCCATTCCCCGTCATCATCCCTATATCTCAGATCAAGAGGTGGTCCGTGCTCTCGTCCCTCGGACCCTCCTGAATCCATCTGATCACCGTGGACAAATTGTCCTCTAGGACAACCAAACTTGCCTGCAGCACCCGCCTTGCATGTTGAAGATCCGCTCAGGTAGCTCGCAACTCTGTCCCGCTGCCACCACCCTGCAATACGGGGTCCCATGTAACAAAGCCTGTACTTTTTCGTGTATCTTCATCCAATACCGACCTGTCGAAATTGATCTTGAGGGCTTATATTTTGGTCTTCATATGAAGAGGAAGATTAGTAATGTTGAACCCTGGCCCGAGTCCTAAGGATGAAGGTATGGAGTAAGGGAGCAAAATTGATGTAGAAGGATTACACGACCTACTGTATCCACTCTATCCACCTCAGCTAGGTCTAGATAGAGCTTTCAAGCAAGATCCGCTATATGATATAACCTAATTATCAATCGCAATTTTAAAAAGTCGTAATTTTTCAATCTGCAAGGGATTAAGCAATGTAGCAGACGATAAAGTTGATGTTGGTGCCATGGCTCAGCTTTTGCTCAAATTTGAAATTTTTAGTATTTTTATTTCTCAAAATTCTGCACTAACTAGCGACCCATATTATGAAAAAAAAAGTATATCTTGACCGCAATTTTATATAAATTGGTCAGAAAAAGTAAGGAAAGGTTGTGCCCAACTTCCCACCTAATTCTTTATTTTACTCGAAGAGAAATTTCAATCGGATTTGGAAACGGCACATCTCACTAAAATAAATATAAGGTATATATAATAATCTTAATCATCTTTAATGAAACTAAGCTCCAACAACATGAAGCATGCTTCAAACATTACTCTTTGATGGCCACCAATATCTGCATTCTTGCTAAATAGGAGAGTGGTTGGTGAAGAAATGAGGGAGGGAGAGCGGCGGGGAAATAGGAAAATGATGAAAGAACAAAGGTGGAGGAGGAGAAAGTTACAGGGTGCCCCTTAGGTTCTTGCATAGGTTCTTGATATGAAACATTATAAGCATTACAGACTACGTGCTAAAACTAGGTTCATTTTGATATGGATTCATGGAACCCACTAAACCATTGTGGACCATTATAACAGTTAAACGACTATTATTTACCTATACTATGCAATTTAAAATTATATATTATTGAAATAATAATAATTATAATGGTTATAATAATAGTCTGATGTCTATCTAAGACATTTAATTGAAAATAGCAAATGATAATAAGTACTATTGTCCAAATTATTGTTTACTTGATAAGCAACTATTTATTTTCAAGTGATACAAATGACAAATAACAACCTCCATCTCTGCTACAATGGACCATTGAAACACTAAATCTTGGGTCATACTGGCCACTGTCTTTCCTTTTTTATTTTATCAAAGGTGTAAGAAATGGGGTCTGAAACCACCGTAGCATTATATTAGTTGTTAAAACTCTATTTAAACTACACATTCGGGGTTGGAGATACGTTGACAGCGAAATACTGCTGCTTTACGATATCAACAGACTTTTGGACGAGTATGGCTCTTATCGAGCCATATATGTTTACAGAAAGACGAATAGTGCTGCTGACTGAGTTGCTTCCTACGTGACGCTTCACTCTAAAGATTTCATCTGGAAGAATCATATGTCTGCTCGTTCTTCTTTGTGCTATCTTCTTTTTTCTAAGTTTGTTACTTGCATCCACGCCTGTTGTGTATGAGTCGCCATTGTTAATAAAAAAAGCATTGGTTATAAATTTATTTTTTTTATAATTTTTTATTTTTTTTGTTAAACCGGATGATCCGTCTAGTTCTAATACAAATATATCTAAAAGGTCAAAAAATAGCAAATCATGGAACGCTCTAGATAACTTTCTCTTTTCAACCCACTGAGCATCCTCAGAGTGATTAGCCGCATATGAGGCCAATTTTTCCCCTTCCTTCAAACCATGTACTTGGCTGAACAAATTCATGTCAAGGATTTCTCCCACAAAATCCCCGAACCAAACATTGCTTTATATTACTTCACAGGAAACTTCCCCTCTCGCAACAAAGCTTCCCGGGCGGCAAATATTAGTGGGTGGTGAGTTGGTGACGGCTTGGTGGAGACCGGAAACGTTGGCTGCCTCCAAACGTGCTCTCCACCCAGCTATTTCCACCAACACCACCACTCACCGCTAATGCCATCTCCACCACCACCAAACAAGACGGGCCCACGCGTAGTCCACCCAGTGACATTTGGGCCCTACTTAATTGCCAATCATACAATGACACGTAAGCATGCTGTGTGTATTCACTATCCCCTTAACGTGCTATCCGCTCCCCGCTATCCCTGTGGATTTCAACCCCAAGTTACCAACCCAAACAAAAAAAAAAAATCTTGACAGTAGGATGCGGGAGATGGTTATAAATGGACGGCACAGATCATTCTATGATAAAAAAATTTATATGGGACAACAACGAAGAAAGAAAACCCCATTTTTTTTGCTCGCAAAGAAGCTGTACAAAGATCGCGTTTACGTATAAGATTACAAAACAAAGGCAAGTCATCCACACCGTCCGTTTTACTTAAAAAAGGGGCAAAAACTAAGAAAGAGCGCAGGTTAGCGGAGAAGGCGCAGGATAACAACGGTCTTTACTTCCGGCGGAGGCGGAGGGACGATGGGTGGTCAGGCGTCGGTTCGGCGGCTCTCGGCGGCGGCGAGCCCGACGATGAGGTCGGCAAAGGCGCCAACGATGTACTTGTGGGCGTGCTTCCGGTTGAGAGAGAGGTAGCAGAGGAGGAGCTCGTGGAGGTGGGCGGCGTGGGCCCGGAGGTCCAGCCCCAGCGCCGCCACCATCTCCTCCATCGACCGCCGGAACTCCCAGTATGGGTCCGGCGAGTACGTCGGCACCGCGACCCCGGCACCGAGGACGCCGACGGCCACCGCCGCCGAGTCCACTATCGAGTTCGACGGGCCGGGGGAGGCTGGGAAGAAGCGGCGGGAGGCGATGGCGGTGGAGAGGTCGCGGTCGGAGGGGCAGGAGCCCTCGGCGGCCGTCGCGGTGCCGGCGGCCGAATCGGAAGTGGAGCAGAAGGATGAGCCCCCGGCGGCTGCGGCGGCAGCCGAGGACGACGAGGAGGAGAGGGTCAGCGTTAGGATTTCAGAGTCGGAGGCGGCGGCGGCGGGGTCATATAGGGAATTGAAACTTTTAAAGACCACGGAGGAAGACGAAGTAGCGGAGGCCGGGGGGGCATTTAGGGAATGGGGGATGGGCGGAGGTGTAGAATGGGAAGGGCGCTTGAAGCGAGAGAAGCAGTGATTTAGGCCTTTGCTTAACATTTCTCTCTCCTTTCTCTCCCTCTCTCTCCTCTTCTCGGAAGCCAAGGGGAGGGAAGGAGGCAGAGGTTGGATCCATTTATAGTTGTCACAAATTATTAAATTAATTAATTAGTACAGTAATCAACTAAATTAATTAATTAAGAGGATACTTAATAGGCAGTTGTTTCCAGGGTTGGATCGCCGTCAGTTTCGCGCGTGCCGCCTTGATGGACAGCCGTCCGATGTTGTGAAGTCGATTAGATTATAGGGATGATGGACGGCAGATCTAACACGCTTATAGGAATTTTATACGAGAACGTACGTAAAGTTTCCAGCCGGCTTTTTTGAGCCGGGCCCTGTACTTAATTGGACCGAGCCGGGCCCTGTACTTAATTGGACCGAGCCGGACCGGACGGTTCGGAGACTGAGCCAACAGGAAGGGTTGGAATTTGGACGCAGGTCTGTCCTTAGATTGAAGGGGGTCGAATGGGTATGCTAAGCTTTTTGCATGGTCCTAATGTCCACAGAACGAAGGTTTTGGAGGATTTCTATCTTCAGAATTGAATGTCCTGCAAATTTTTGCTCCACTTCTCAGGAAGTGTTTCACTAGCTCTAGTTTGAGGGTTCGGCTTGAGAATAATTATTTTTTTTTTCTCAATCTCAATAAATGAATTGCATTTTACATGTATTTCAAAGCACTCCAATCTCTTTTTTCAATCTATCTGCACAGATCTTGAAGTGGCCATCGTGCGATCTAATGATTGACGTCATAAAAAAAAAAAAGATGAATCATTCATTCACAAGAAAAAAGATATATAGAACCCCGGCTCCGAGTTTGAGTATGTTTTTGATTTTTTTTTTTTTTTTTGAAAAACCTAGAACCGGTAGTCGGGTAACTAGGTTGATGTTGGTATTGAACACTTAGGTCAATATGTTGGTTCATGCCAGGGTAAAAATTGGTTGAATTTGGTTTTACTGTTCCTAACTGTAAACTCAGGGAATCCCTGAAGCTTTTTACCATGCAAAACCAAATTGTAAACACATGCATATGAGGGACCACATGTCATAGAAAGAATAGATTGTACATGCCCTTTTACTCTTTTGTTGAGCCATGGGGGTCACATAAGATCACATGACTTGTTAGTTTGAATCTACAGTGATACTTGTTGCTTGGACCAGCAGTAGTGAAGCCCTCCATATCTACAGGATAGTGTAGATCTAGCATTCCTTTCATTTATATTCTACCATGAAGACAAAAACATCAAATTTTATGAGCTTCTGATGTAATGGATCATGAAGATAGGATAATAGAAGTACACTAAGCAGGAGTCTTCAGGGTTAGCATCAGTAGGTGATAGAAACAGATGAAAGGAGAAAAAGGGAAAGCATCAACTTTCCTATCAAAAAAGGGACTCCATTGGGCACCTTTCTAAGCTAAAAATTGCATCCATGTTAACAAACTTTTTTTTCCAAAGAAAAAATATTTAAGTAAATTGGTTTTTCCTTTTTTTTTTTTTTTTTCTTTTTTGAGAAAACTTCCTCACAAGCTTTCTAAGAGCTTCTTTATTGATTTTGTTTCACACATTAACATATTTTTGTGAGAATCGCTTCTTTGTGCAAGCTTATGCTACCATTGTGATATAATTCTACGATGCTTCAATTTTTAAAATCTTAATTATTAAAATCTTTTAATTTTTTATTAATTGGAATGCAGTATATGTTATGTAATTTTAATTACTTAAACTAATGCAACCTTAATTAATTATTAGAGTTGTCAACTAGTGCACTTGGTAAAGTTATTAGGGATTGATATACCATTGACGGGTTTAAATCCTGCTTGCTTAATTTTTGGCTGAATTTTCTCTTATCCTAATTCTAAAAGAAGTCAATAAAGCTTTGTTTGATTGCTGAGTAACACAAATAGAATTATCAAAAGCATATTTGCTTTCACTCTAATGGTCATACCTCTTCGCTCAGCAACCGGAGGTTTTAGGTTCAATTATTTAATACTGCATCCCTAAAATTCTAAACTTGGGTTATTAAAGATTGGGCGAATCTACACCCATTTTTTTTTCTCTCTCTCAAAAAAAAGAAGCGGATATTTTAGCTAGTATTCACAATCAAAAGAAAATTTAAAATAAAATTTTACAAAATATAATACCATTTTTTCCAAAGTTGCTTGAGCTTTCCTTCATTCCATGTTACAATTTTGAGGGAAAGGGAAAAAGAAAAATGAATTTGTAAACTCTTCATATCCCATGCCACTTTCCTTCACTCTCTCAGTAACCAAACAATATGTATTAAGAATATTAAAATCATAAATTGGAAATGAAAACTAAAATTAATAATTTTTTTATTTAAAAAATCAAAATATTGCAAACATAGCGAGACCAGAAAAACATAACTTGAATAGAAACTGATTTTAACTAGAAACTGATTTTCAATAGAAGATGCTTGATTTACACAGCCTCACATTATATCTTGCAATAAACCTATAGCAGGTAATCACAATCAGATGAGTCATGTAATTAACATCGTGCTTCTAAATATTTCATAACGTTTAAAAAACTCGATCACTTTAGCTTGGATGTTGTAGACCAAATCACAAATGCATCTGATATTCGACTTGTAGTTGTAAAAATTATTTCTGCCTATAAAACTAGTTTGATGTCTTAGAATAACAATTGACAGTGCTTTTTATCAGAAAAATCATCATGAATAGCTCACTATTAAGAAAAGACAACTTGTAGACTTCATGTGCGTCATAGGTAATCATGTCTCTCCAAAATCTTGCAATAGCAGCTTCACCTTGCATACCTCCACATGAATTGTACTACATGAAGGCATAAGCCATGATATTAGTTTCTATATAATAGCATTAGGTCATCTCAGATTCTCTACAGGTGAGCTCTGAATGCTGTTGAAAGTTTGATGACCACTGACCACTGACTCATCTCATAACAGTGCAATCAGATGAACTTCAATCCACTGTTTGCCATGGTTTGACAATATCGATGCACGCAGAGTGGCCCAACCATAATGCTCACCCAAAATCCAATTCAAAGATATCCTAACAAATCATAGGAACCAATATCTTAGTGAAGCATGTGAGAGTAAATATTCTTTCACCATTTTTGTCTTAAACAGCCCTTATCTCCCCTTACTAGATATCAAAATAACAGCTAGCCTACCCAAAGTTATAGCTAAATCGACAATGCTGCTACTCGCTATATTCTAACAAGTGCATGGAACTATTGTCAGATTTAACATACTGATGCATGCACCTGCTGCATTGCCAAACAACATGCGAGAGGGAGTATAATCTATCAGTTATGCCATTAATGACACTAAACAAGCTTTTCCTGCCCCTAGGATATCAACATACTCAGGAAGTTACATGAAAATTACCAATGTCTATAGATTCGGATAACTGGGGTGACAGTGGCTGTGTGTATTAATCTAACGCAGGGAATCTAGTGGGCAAGATCCGTGATGCCCGGTTGGAGCTATCCCAAATCCACGTTCCCCATTTGCATGATTTCGTACAACGAGAGATTCGCCTGGTTTGGCTTCACGTGCCTCCTATTTGTCCACAGGAGAGTGCTCGTCCATTGTAGAAGCTTTCCCGAAGTCCAAACGCCCAAAACTCACCTCTCGTCCCTGTTTCAAACGAAAGGAGACGACGTACTTTGGCTGTGTCGTTGGAGAGAGGCAACACCCACACTTAATAAATTTCTAAGTTGGTGCAACAATGACTCGGTTACCATAGGTTTGTGGCTACCAGGTGGGGGGCTCCATAAAGTTTCTCCCACAAGAGTCCATAGAGGTTGGACTTCTTACGAACGGCTAATTAGATAAAAGCTCGTCGAAATGTTAGCTTATTAAGGAGGATGGTCCCCCTCGGTTGTCTGTTTATTGTCCAGAGGATGTCAGTGCAAAGGTTAAGATTGTGTTCCTATTATCCTATAGTAGCATGCTGTGCTGTGCTGTGCTACTAGATGATAAATCCTACTAGATTGAGTTCTTTGCAGGCTGTAGGGGATTGGTTTGCAGGATATCTTTTTTAGAGATCTTAGTCTGGTAACTGTTTGATGGTAATTCATGAGCTACAGGAAGATCATCGATCATCATCCATTTGTTTATTTATTTATTTATTGCTATTGTTTTGAGTTTTTGAAAGAGGGATGGAAGTTTTATTTATTTTGCAAAAGAAGAGGAGGTATCGAGGCCTGTAAAAATGCTGGATCTTATAAGGATGTTCTATAAAACTTTGTTTGTAGGACTCGAGTCATGGTGGAAAAGATGGTCTTTTAGTAAGACTCATAAGCCTGGCTGGCCCATGTGGAAATTTAAGCCTCGCATACTGTTTTAGAAATACAATGGGAGTATTGTAATTAATGGACAGGATTTGTATAGAAAAACATGTTGGTTAAACTTTATTACCATGATCGATCATGATGATGCATAGAACAATAATTAATATAGGATGAGAACTTACCCTCTTAGCACTAAAGAACAAAGGCCAAACTCCTCTCTTCTCTCCAAGAGTGAATTTGAATGGGAGTGACCTTAGGGTTTTGCAATTGTGAGAAAAAAAGAAACCCGAAACCACATACCTAGGATTTTTACTTGGGAAATTTTCATGAGGTGTCAAATTCTTAAGATACCGCTATTCAAGACCAAGTGATGAGGAGGTTGACCATTGAGCTCAAGCTTAGGTCATAGATCATCATCATCATAATCATCATCAAAGTGCAGATCACAACTCTCAATTGAGGAGGCCCCATAGAAAGAAGAAGATCATTATATGATTAATTGTTAGCATAATATCGATCCTCTAGACATTAGTGTCAAATTCTTAAACAAAAGCAAATTTGCAAGTAATATAAAAAAAATTAAATTTAGATGTAATTTTATGTCCCACTTGTTTTCTTATAGTAGTTATGAATCAAGTGACGCTAAAGATTGGAGAACCAACCTTTTCTGTTTCTTTTTCTTTGTTCACCCACATGGGTGCTATTGGGTCAATTTTGATAAAGAAAAGGAAAGAAATATACAACTGTATATTAGGTTAACTTGGATAAAAGGAAAGAGTATGCTCTAATGCTAAACTTGAGTGATTTTCTCGGCCGACTTGGATAAAAGGAAAGAGTATGAAAATGTAATGCAGAAATTGTGATTTTCTCGGTCAACTTAGATAAAAGAAAAGAGTATGAAAATGTAATGATGAAATTGTGTGATTTTGTTGATCAGTAACAAGTGATATGCTGGAATGATATGCATAAAACTCCTCCTCAATTTGGAGCATGAATGTCATAAACTACCGATAAGTTGCTAAGAAGCTTATGATGAAATTGATCATGATCGAAAGGCTTGGTGAAGAGATCGGTCACTTGCTGACTAATGTGGATGTAATGGGTTTGAATGAGGCTAGCTTGAATCTTCTCTCGAATGAGATGATAATTAATTTCGATGTACTTGATATGCCTCATGAAAAACTAGGTTGGCAGCAATATGTAATGCAGCTAGACTCTTAGGCCCTGTTTGGGGAGCTGTTGGCAGTAGAGCTGTTGGAAGTAGAGCTGTTGGAAGTAGAGCTGTCTGAAGTAGAGCTGTTATAAAAAGCTGTTTGCTGTTTGGTAACTACATTCGTAAAGTGCTGTGGTACTTTGTTTTGTGTTTGGTAAACAAACTGAGAAAGTACTTTTGTATGACAAAATTACCATAAAGGACATTGCATAGTATTATACAACAAAACGTAATAAAACATAACATATATTAATACATAAATATACAATATAATATAATATTTTTGTAATATAAAATAATATTATTATAATATAGCATAATAGTAATATAATTATTAGAGTAAATTAATATTTGGTAATATAACATAATATTAAATTATTTAACATAACATATTAATGTATTATGATATAATGTAATATATATTATATTTATAGTATAATACAATAATAAAGGTATAAAATATTATAATTATTAGTATAAATTAATTTCTCATAATATAACATAATATTAAATTTTTTAAAATAACATAATAATGTATTATATTGTAATGTAATATAATATAATATTTATAGTATAATACAATAATAAAGGTATAAAATATTATAATTATTAGTGTAAATAATTAATAATATTGAAATATATTTATTTATTATCTTATTTATTCATTCATTCATTCATTTATATAAATATTTATTTATTTATTTATTTACTCATTTTTTATTTTTAAAATTATCTTTTCTTCTCTTTTTTCCTTTCCCTTTCTTCTTTTTTTTCTTTTTCCTTTTCTTTTCTTTTTTTCTTCTCTTCTTCTCCTTCCTTCCTCTCCCCCGTTCTCCTTTCTTCTCCTCCCGCGCAGCCGGCGGCGCTGGAAGAGGGCCGGGGCCACCGGCGGCCGTGGGACGGGGCCGGGCCGTGGCCGGCAGTGCCCGCGGCAGTCTCGGCGGCCGCGGCTGGCCACCTGGGAAATGCTCTCCTCCCGCGAGGCCGACAGCACCGGGCCGTGGCGGACGCGGGAGGGGGGCGGGTTGTGGCCGCAGGAAGGGAGAGGGCGCCCCCTTCTTCTTCCTGTTCTTCGGCCCCTCCCCATCGTGGGAAGGAGGAGGGCGCCGGGCCTTTCCGTGACAGGGGCATCATCGCCGGCGGCGGCCGCGGGAAGGGGAAGACCACTCGTCTTCCTCTTCTTCGGCACCTCCCCACCATGGGGGCGGGGGAGAGGGAGGGGGTGCGACGGCGGGGCAGTGGAAGAGGGTACTGCGGTGGGGGAGAGGGAGTAGGGTTGGGTGGGAGAGGAAGAGACGGTGAGAGAGAGGTTTTTGGGAGGAATTTTTTTTTTTTTAAATGGGGGTATTTTGGTCAAAAATACAGCTTTGCGAAAAAGCTGAAAACAGCGTTTTCGCAAAGCTCCAAAAGCTGTTTTCAGCTTCCCGCAAAAGATGAAATAGCTTTTTGAAAAATTTACCAAACACCATTTTTTAGCTAAAAGTACTTTTGGAGCGCCAGAAAGTACTTTTTAGCCCTCCAAAAGCTCCCCCAATAGAGCCTTAGAATGAAGATTAGCAGGAAAAGGAGGGCCATGGAATTTCACAGGTTGTCGAAGCTATGGATTGATATTCTACTTCAGTTGAGAAATGGTGGATTATTCCTTGGACTTCCAAGTGAGGCAATCACCAAAAGAGATGCAACAACTAGTGAGTGGACATCAGGAAGTGAGGCAACCAGACCTATCTGAATCACAAAACAGCTGCTGAGGAGAGCTGGTGGACTTGAGGTAACATGACACTGGAAGTACGGCTTGCATAATGAGGTTCACGGGACTTGGCCATGAAGTGAGAAATAATCTTCTAATCATTGTGAGGTCATGGGATCTCATGGCACAATGTTTTAAACAAATGGAGGGGGACAATGGAGATGAAAACATTATCCATTGCATGTGGTGCTATAAAAAATTGGCTGCTACAATGAGGAAAAAAGAGGGGAAATAAAAAACTTGGACCTTGCCAAGATGTGTAGAGATGAGATGGCAGTTTGGACAAAAGGAACTGATTTGATAGTTTATATCTCCATCTATGCTTCATATAATAGACATATAGGTTCGAGTGGGCCAAGGAGGAAGCTTGGAGGACAGAGCACTGGCATAGGCTTAGGCCCTGTTTGGGGGAGCTGTTGGCAGTAGAGCTGTTGGAAGTAGAGCTGTTGGAAGTAGAGCTGTCTGAAGTAGAGCTGTTATAAAAAGCTGTTTGCTGTTTGGTAACTACATTCGTAAAGTGCTGTGGTACTTTGTTTTGTGTTTGGTAAACAAATTGAGAAAGTACTTTTGTATGACAAAATTACCATAAAGGACATTGCATAGTATTATACAACAAAACGTAATAAAACATAACATATATTAATACATAAATATACAATATAATATAATATTTTTGTAATATAAAATAATATTATTATAATATAGCATAATAGTAATATAATTATTAGAGTAAATTAATATTTGGTAATATAACATAATATTAAATTATTTAACATAACATATTAATGTATTATGATATAATGTAATATATATTATATTTATAGTATAATACAATAATAAAGGTATAAAATATTATAATTATTAGTATAAATTAATTTCTCATAATATAACATAATATTAAATTATTTAAAATAACATAATAATGTATTATAATGTAATGTAATATAATATAATATTTATAGTATAATACAATAATAAAGGTATAAAATATTATAATTATTAGTGTAAATAATTAATAATATTGAAATATATTTATTTATTATCTTATTTATTCATTCATTCATTCATTTATATAAATATTTATTTATTTATTTATTCATTTTTTATTTTTAAAATTATCTTTTCTTCTCTTTTTTCCTTTCCCTTTCTTCTTTTTTTTCTTTTTCCTTTTCTTTTCTTTTTTTCTTCTCTTCTTCTCCTTCCTTCCTCTCCCCCGTTCTCCTTTCTTCTCCTCCCGCGCAGCCGGCGGCGCTGGAAGAGGGCCAGGCTGCTGCGGCCGCGGGAGGGGGCCAGGCCGGGGCCGCCGGCGGCCGTGGGACGGGGCCGGGCCGTGGCCGGCAGTGCCCGCGGCAGTCTCGGCGGCCGCGGCTGGCCACCTGGGAAATGCTCTCCTCCCGCGAGGCCGACAGCACCGGGCCGTGGCGGACGCGGGAGGGGGACGGGTTGTGACCGCCGGCGGCCGCAGGAAGGGAGAGGGCGCCCCCTTCTTCTTCCTGTTCTTCGGCCCCTCCCCATCGTGGGAAGGAGGAGGGCGCCGGGCCTTTCCGTGACAGGGGCATCATCGCCGGCGGCGGCCGCGGGAAGGGGAAGACCACTCGTCTTCCTCTTCTTCGGCACCTCCCCACCATGGGGGCGGGGGAGAGGGAGGGGGTGCGACGGCGGGGCAGTGGAAGAGGGTACGGCGGCGGGGGAGAGGGAGTGAGGTTGGGTGGGAGAGGAAGAGACGGTGAGAGAGAGGTTTTTGGGAGGATTTTTTTTTTTAAATGGGGGTATTTTGGTCAAAAATACAGCTTTGCGAAAAAGCTGAAAACAGCGTTTTCGCAAAGCTCCAAATTGGAGCTTTCCTCCAAAAGCTGTTTTCAGCTTCCCGCAAAAGCTGAAATAGCTTTTTGAAAAATTTACCAAACACCATTTTTTAGCTAAAAGTACTTTTGGAGGGCCAGAAAGTACTTTTTAGCCCTCCAAAAGCTCCCTTAATGTGCCATCTAACTGAGGCCAATGAGAGGAAGGACAGGCCATTTGCCTTCATTTTTTCAGTTTTTATGTACTAAAGAAAACAAAGGAAATAAAAATTGTCCCACGTTATACATCTTCGCACAATTGCACGCCAAAAATCTTATCTAGATGTCAAAATGTATCATTGACCAATCTTTTACCATTTGAACATTTTATTTAAAATAAATGTATCCTTTTCTTTTTTTCTTTTTGGTTGCTTCGAGGACAACATAAAACTACCATAAATCAGAACCATTACCATGAGCTACAAGTAATATCCCCATGCATGTCATAGGCCAAGGCACGACATATCATTATGCTTGTTATGATCAGGCCTTTTAAAGTCCCATGCATGTCATAGGCCAAGGCAAGGCATATCATGAACCACTTTCAGGAGTAGACTCCCCTGCTCTTGTAAGATTGAAATGTTTCCATGGCTTCCTGCTGGCAACAAACTTGATAACTTTACCTCCTACTAACCAAAAAAATGTTCAAAATGCAAAAAATTCGAAAGATCCAAGGTGCAAGGTTTGAAACCTTATGCAACTTCTTTAATCCATGAAAAGCTTGACACCATAATTATACTTTTTGGGAACTAAATATATACAACTTTGGAGTACTCCTACAATTTCACAGTCATGTTCTTTCTTGCAGCTGAACAGAGAAAACCAGAAGCACTAGATTGCCCCTTCAAAAATGTTAATCAGATTAGGTCCTTGCCCGAGTCTGACCCTTCACCCTGTAGCACCGTATGATTCATTTTGAGATATTCTCGCATTGCTTTGAGATTGCCAAGATGAACTTCTCCACACATATTTGATGATCTCAAAGGTCAAGATTGGATTTTCCACTTCCCTACAGTGTAGAAAGACCAGTTGCTAGTGACTTTTCCAAGTCCTAATCTGGTAGAGGTCAATCTGTTTTACTTTCCAGCTTAATACATGGAAATTGTTTCGCGTCACTAACAAAGCTTTCATAGTAACTCATATCTCTTACCACCCTATTCTTTCTTTGGAAGGACTTTAACAAGCGAGATTTTGACCATTTAAACTTTACTTCTGCATGCACTCATACGAAATCTGCACATACTTGCACTTATTACATTTATACTGCACACACACTTGCAACAATTTTTTTACACAGCATAACTGTTCCTGCAAGTGAATACGCAATTATTTATCGTTGGAGTTCTAATTAAAACAAAGATTTAATTTTTTTTATTCCCTAAGCTTTGTTGTTTTAAATGCTTAAAATATCTTTTTGTGAGATGCCTCTTTCAGAAGAGTTGTGACTCTTCGAAAGAGAACGTTGGTTTCTGAAAAGATACGGTGTTTTCAAAACATTACATAAATTCGGAACTATTGCGTCTCTTTGGCCTTTCGGATAAAGTCTATAAATAGACTAATCTAATCTAATCTCTCTCACTCGTACCCTATCTTTCGAGAGTTTATTTCATAGACAGACAATTCGTTTACTATTCAACTTTCTGCTTTCTATCTTTCTATCTTTTCTAGGCATCTCAAGGAGTGAGTTAGTTCAAGCCTTTCTAGCGATTATGCTCGTTAGAAAAAAATCGGGCTGAGCCGGGTGATTGTGCCTTGAGGATGAGATCGCCGCAAACCTGCATGAATGCGGTGAATCACGTTCTTAGAGCAATGTATATTACACGCCTTGATCCAGGTAAGCACTTTTTAATCTTCCAATATTATTCTAGTAGATTATTCCTTTATAACTTCTATAAATAAAGATATAGCAGTTTCTACGCAAAACTTTTCTAACAGTCTAATTACGTGATTTCGATTATACTAGAAATTACCATATATATATTTTTATCAAAATTTAATTTGATAGTATAGAATTAGATTTTGTTTAATTGTATAGAAATTTAAAAGCCTTAATTTTATTTAGAAGGTTGTTATCTTCATAAAAATTCATTTCTTTTAGAAGGTCATATTGCTCTGAAAATTATGCAAATAAATATTTTGAAACTTTAAAAACAATATAGAAATTTTCTATAGATTTAAAATATTTGCAGAATTTTTCTACAACTTTAAAGTTCATGCAAATTTTTTTTGCAGAGTCAAAATCCTTGTAGAAAATTATTGTAGCTTTAAAATCCGTACAGATTTTCTACAAAATTAAATTTTGTGCATTCTATTTTCTGCCATCTTTAGTTTCTGCATCTTTAAAATTTGTACAGAAAACTCCTACATTTTTAAAAATCATGCAGAAATTATTGTTGCTTTAAAAACGGTGCATATATTTGTTCTCAAAATATATACTGTTGCTTTGAAAATGTGCATAAATTATAAAGTTATATTACTTGTTATATTTCTTAGTGTGGTTATTTAATATTATTAATATTATTGCTATTTATTGCATTGATTTCAAAATCTAGAATCTAACTCAAAATCTTATGAATCAAAAGGGTACTAACAAAAAGATGAACCATCATATCCGGATTCGTCATAAATTTGTAAGACAACTCATAAAGAGTAATATCAATTTTCTGAAATTTCTTAAGTATGAGAAAAACTTGGCAGATGAACTAACCAAGAATTTGTCTAGGAATGGAGTCCTAGATTCATCGAGACGGATAGGGCTTAAGCCCACTATTTGATCATCGACAGTGGATACCTAACCTCTGTGATTGGAAATCCTATGAAGGAGGTTCAATATAGTAGAAATAAAACTGATTGAGTGACCATGTTAAAACACAATTTTTTGGCGTATATCTCCTTCCATCCCTATGATGAGTGCTCTTATCAATGACGAAAATATATACCGAAAAAGTTGAGTTATTATGAAAAATCAAGGGATTTGGGCTAACCCTAATAAAATTCTCATGAAAAATCAAGGTACTAAGAGCAAGGCCTTTAAATGGCGCTGACCGCATAACGACCCAATCAATCCATACTATGTGTGTAATAAGTAGAAGTCCGAGTCAAAGGATCTAGTTCAAGGTCTAATCTACTATGGTTTCTTCAGATAGATACTACTATGTTTTCTTCAGATAGATACTATCAACACTATGTAGAGTTCAAGTCCATGGAATACGTCACATATTGCACAGTATAAGTTGCCCATATATTCTACTTTATGATTTTCAAAAAATTTAAATCTTTTGTAGAAGATTGTTGGAGTTTTAATTAAAAAAGATTTAAATTTTTTTTATCCCCTAAACTTTAGTTGTTTTAAATACTTTAAAAAATATTTTTGTGGGACGTCTCTTTCAGAAGAGTTGTGACTCTTCGAAAGAGAGTGTTGGTTTCTAAAAAGATACGGTGTTTTCGAAACATTACGTATCTTCAGAACTAGTACGTCTCTTTAGTCTTCCGAATAGAGTCTATAAATAGACTCTTCTGGGATTAATCCTAAACCAATCCAATCTCTTTCTCTCTTTCACTGGTAATCTATCTTCCGAGAGTTTATTCCACAGACAAAGAGTTTTTTTACTCTTCAACTTTCTGTTTTCTATCTTTTTATCTTTTTTGGGTATCTGAAGGAGTTGGTCAAGTCAAACCTCCCAAGAGATCATGCTCGTTAGAGAAGGATCGAGCTGAGCCGAGTTGTTGTACTTTGGAGATGAGATTGCCGCAAACCCGTACCAAGGGGACGAATCACGTTTTTAGGGTAGTGTATATCACACGTCTCTATCCACTCAAGCTCTTTTCGATCTTCTGATTTTATTCTAGTAGATTATTGCATTATAATACTTTTATAAATAAAATATAGCAATTTCTAGGCAAAACTTTTCCAACATTTATAACTGTATACATACTAGAAAATATCGATGCATAGAGACCAGAAACTCAAAAAGAAATACTTGAAACTTTCAACATGCTATGAAATACTCTAAAAACTCCTGTGGAGGGACCGGCTATGAAATACCCTTCCAAGTTTACCACAAAACGGCCAAGCCATGCAGAAAACCCAACATTTAGGTTCAAGAATCATTATTTGTTGAAAAAATAAAACTTAATTCAATAAATATCTTTTGGGAGGTTCATGAATGTGTGAAATGTCACTTTGAGAGTGGTGATTCATGTATTTGGGTTTTCAATATGCATTTAAGTAGTTCATATATTTGGATTTTCTATGTACATTTAAGTAGTTCATGTATTTGAGTTTTCTATATGCATTTAAGTAGTTCATGTATTTGGGTTTATACATGTATCTGGGAGTCCTATAAATATTATGTAAGTCTTGTGGTTTTGGCAAGATGCAAGAGCCAAAGTGAATAAAATTTTTTTGAAGTATTTCGCCTTTTCATCCTTTTCTCTCTAAAAAAAACTCTCTTTCTATATTCCATCAAACTGGCATCAAGGCTCCAGTTTTTTGATCTTGGAGATGGTCAATTCTATCTTTCCATTTTAATTTCCTCGCCTTGCAAAAGAGAATTATGAGAATTGGTGCATTCAGATGAAAAATTTGCTTGGATCGCAAAATATGTGGGAGATCGTGGATGGAGGCTATAAGGAGCCTCATGAGGAAGCTACGATGAGTCCTGCTTAAAGGAAGGCTCTGCAGAGAATGTAGAAGAAGGACCAACAAGCTCTCACTCTCATCCATCAATATTTGGATGAAGCCTTGTTCGAAAGAGTGGCTAATGCGACCACCGCTAAGCAAGCATGGGAGATCTTACAAAACTCCTACCAAAAAGTTGATAAAGTGAAGAAAGTGTACCTTCAAATGCTACGAGAAGATTTCGAAGGTATATGAATCTAAGAATTCGAATCCATTGCAGATTTTTTTCGAGAGTGTTGGCCATAGTGAATCAAATGAAGAGGTTTGGAGAAAGATTCAAAGATGTTCGGGTCATTGAGAAGATTCTTCACTGGTTGCATTCGAAGTTCGATTATATCATCATAACTATCGAGAAGTCCAAAGATTTGGGGACTATGACGGTTGATCAACTTATGGGTTCGTTACAAGCCCATAAAGAGAAAGTCAATAAGAACAAGGAGCTGATCGAGCAAGTTCTAGCCACCAAGCTCTCGGTGAAGGGAAGGTAGGTGAACGTGAGAAAAGTCAATGAGGAAGAGGACGTGGATGTGGACAAGTTCGAGGGAGAGGAGGAAGAGGAAGAGGAATAGGCGGACAAGGCAATCAAAATTCCAACAATGAAATAAGGAGGCAATCCTGAAGAAGACGTGGTAGAGAAAACTACACAAAGCAAAATGATAAGTCCAAAGTTCGGTGTTATAATTGTTAAATAAATGGGCATTATATATGCTCGAGAGTGTTGGAGTTATTCTAGCAATATTGAGGAGAAGGCTAATTATGTAGAGATTGAGAAAGCGGATACCACTTTGTTGCTAGTCTACAAAGGAGAAGAAAGAAGCAAGAAAGATTTGTGGTATTTTGAAAATGCTGCAAGCAATCACATATATGGAGATAAAAGCAAGTTTGTGGAGATTGATAAATTGGTGACCGAATTTGTCACTTTTGGAGATAACTCTAAAGTTCTAATTCAAGGCAAATGTATAATTTTAATTTGATGAAAAATGGTGGCCATCAACTTATGAGTAATATTTATTATGTTCCAAATATGAAAAGTGACATTTTGAGTTTGAGACAACTTTTGGAGAAGAAATATGAGGTTCATATGAAAAATCATAATCTCTTACTTCAAGATGATAAGGAGAATGTGATTGCTAAGGTGCCAATAACAAAGAATGGAATATTTTTGCTTGATATTCCAACTGATGTTGCTAAATTTGTGTGGAAGATTCTTCTTAGTTTTGGCATTTGAGGCTTAGGCATGTGAATTTTGGAGGCTTGAATTTGTTGGGTCAAAAAGGGATGTTGAAGGGCTTGGCATCTATTGACCAATCAGATTAACTAAGTGAAGGATGTCTTGTTGGGAAACAATTTCGAAAGAGCTTTCCAAGAAAAACTACTTTAAGAGCAAATGAGCCGCTTCAATTTGTTCATGCCGATGTTTGTGGATCAATCAAGCCTTCTTCATTTGGTAATAATCGGTATTTTCTTCTCTTTACTGATGATTTTAGTAGAAAAACTTGGGATTTTTCCTTGAAAAAAAATATGAAATATTTGGTGCTTTTAGAAAATTTAAAGTACTTGTTGAAAAGCAAAGTGGCTATTGTATTAAAGCATTGAGAATGGATAGAGGAGGAGAGTTTACTTCTAACGAGTTTAATAATAAGTTTTGTAAAGCAAATGGCATTCGGCAGTTCTTGACCGTTCCAAGATCTCCACAATAAAATGGTGTTATTGAAAGGAATATTAGGAGCATTCTCAATATGGCTCGAAGCTTGTTGAGGACCAAGAAGATGCCGAAAGAATTTTGGACGGAAGCGGTTGATTATGTGGTGTACTTATCCAACTGGTGTCCAACAAGAAGCCTATGGGACAAAACTCCCCAAGAAGCATGGAGTGGAAGAAATCCAATTGTTTCTTATTTAAGAGTTTTTGGAAGCATTGGTTATATTTATGTACCCGATCAAGAGAGGTCCAAGCTCAATGATAGAAGCAAGAAGCACATCTTCATTGGATATGATCAACGTTCCAAAGGCTACAAGCTCGATCTACAATCCAAGTATTGGCAAGACGACTATTAGTAGAGATGTGGAGTTCAATGAAGAAGATTCATGGGATTAGAGTAATGAAGATAAGGAGAGGTATGATTTCTTTCCATTATTTGATGAGAAAGAGCATAGAAGTAAAGTTTAAGAGCCCACAATACCTCCTCGATCACCAACAACTCCTAGTACAACTTCTTCATCTTCTAGTGGAAGCTCTAGTGAAAGGCAACGACGAATGAGGAGCCTTTAAGATCTTTATGAGGTAACGAAAAATTTAAGTGATGATCTAACTCTTTTTTGTTACTTTGCCAATTGTGAGCCCATAGTTTTTGAATAAGCGGTAAAAGATGAAAAGGAAGAGTTGCCATAGATGAGGAGTTCAAGTTGATTGAGAAGAATGACTCTTGAGCGTTGGCAACCATGTTGGAAGGTCAAAAGTCCATTAGTGTGAAGTGGGTGTAACAACCCAGGACCTCACCCAAAATGGCTAGTTGGAAGTTTTTATTTGGGTTCCTTGATCCTGTATAAGTACCCAAGATTTATCCAGCAAATAACCGATGTGGGACTAAACACACGCCCACACGGATCCTTACATACTCCCCCATTCAAGCCCTGACGTCCTCGTCAGGCTAAGGGTTCAAATCTAATCACAAACACCACGATTGGCCCGTGGTCAGCCCCAATGGATCCGTTTGCAGTGTTCCCTAGTCCAATAGATTATGGGCCGGGTCGGCTCTGATACCATTTGCAACAACCCAGGACCTCACCCAAAATGGATAGCCGGAAGTTACTATTTGGGTTCTTTGATCCTGTATAAATACCCAAGATCTACCCAGCAAATAACCGATGTGGGACTAAACACACGCCCGCATGGGTCCTCACATACTTCCTCTGTTCAAGCCCTGACGTCCTCGTCAGGCTAAGGGTTAAATCCATTCAAATCTAATCACAAACACTATGATCGGCTCATGGTTAGCCCCAAGGGATCCGTGCTGCAGTGACCCCTAGTCCACATAGATTATGGGCCGGATCCTCTCTGATACCATTTGTAACAACCCAGGACCTCACCCAAATGGCTAGCCAGAAGTTTCTATTTGGGTTCCTCGATCCTGTATAAATACCCAAGATCTATCCAGCGAATAACCGATATGGGGCTAAACATACGCCCGCACGGATCCTCACAGTGGGTTTGTAAAGAAAAGAAGAATGCTAATGATAAAGTAGAGAGATACAAGATAAGGTTGGTAGTTAAGGGATATAGCCAACGTTCCGGGATTGATTATAATGAAGTGTTTCCTCCCACTGCATGGTTGGAGACCATCCGAATGATAATCTCACTTGCATTTCAAAGGAATTGGAAGATTTATCAAATGGATGCCAAATGGCTTTCTTAAATAGCATTCTTAAAGAAGAGGTTTATATTGAACAACCTTTGGGCTATGTGATCAAAGGCCATGAAGACGAAGTGTTGAAGTTGAAGAAAGTCTTGTATGGTTTGAAGCAAGCGCCAAGGGCTTGGCATAGTCGGATTGACAAGTATTTTCAAGAGAATAAGTTTACTAAGTGCCCACATGAGTATACTCTCTATGCTAAGGTACGTAAAAATAAAGATATTTTGCTTGTTTGTTCATATGTTGATGATTTAATTTTTACGGGCAATAATACAAGTGTGTTTGGAAAGTTTAAGCAAGCTATGACTAGAAAGTTTGAAATGATGGATATTGATCTCATGTCTTATTATCTTGGCATTGAGATCAAACAAATGGAGGATCGAATTTTTATTTTCCAAGAGGTTTTGCCAAGGAGATCCTTAAGAGATTCAAGATGGAAGATTGTTAATCTGTGAGCACTCCAGTAAAATATGGAGTCAAATTGTCTAAGCATGAAGAAGGAGAAAAGGTAGACTTTACAACCTTCAAGAATCTAGTTGAAAGTTTGAAATACCTAACTTGCACAAGGGATATACTTTTTAGAATTGGGCTTGTTAGTCGGTTTATGGAGTCATCAAGTATGACACATTTCAAAGCGGCGAAACAAATTTTTTGTTATATCGAAAGTACAATTAGTTTTGACTTACTTTATTTATTTTCTAATGAATTTAAGCTTGTGGGCTATAATAATAGTGATTGAGCCGAAGATATGGATGATGGAAGAGCACTATCGGCATTGTTTTCTATTTAAAGAATACGACATGGAGTTTGAAGAAACAATCAATTATGACACTTTCTACTTATAAAATTAAATATGTTGCCGCTATATCTTATGTTTGTCATGAAAATTGTTGAAAGAGTTACAAATGCCACAAAAAAAGGCTACGAAGATATATTTGACAACAAATCGGCCATTGTACTGGTGAAGAATCTGGTTTCTATGATATAAACAAGCATATAGATATGAGGTATCATTTTCTTAGAGATTGTATTGCAAAAAACGAAGTACAAATAAAGTATGTGAAGACATATGATCAAGTTATGGATATTTTTACGAAGCTTCGAATTTTAGCAAGTTGAGAATGATGCTAGAAATTAAGTTTAAAAAAGAGTGTTGAAAAAAATAAACTTAATTCAATGAATATATGAAAGGTCACCTTGAAAGTGGTAATTCATATATTTAAATTTTCTATATACATTTAAATAATTTATATATTTAAATTTTTTTATGTATATTTAAGTAGTTCATATATTTGAATTTTTATGTATATTTAAATAATTTATATATTTGAATTTTTTATGCATATTTAAATAATTCATATATTTAAATTTCTATGTGCATTTAAATAGTTCATGTATTTAATTTTTTTTATATACTAGTTTATATATTTATATTTATATATGTTATGTTAAATACTATGTAAGTGTTTTAAGACGAAGCAAGAGCCAAAATAAATAAAAAAATATTTCGCCTCTTCACTCTTTTCTTTCTAAAAAAGTCTCTCTTTCTATATTTCATCATTATTTTCCTAAAAAAGGTCTTATGAAAATCATGTTTGAAAGAAATGTCGTCCCAAACAACAGACAGACAACACACTTCCATCACAAACTGCATTCGAGCTAAACTTGACCAAAAAAACTAGCACTTGATTAAAGTTCTCACATACATGAAACAGTTGCACACAGATACATAAGACTTATAACAAGCCACTCCTTTTTCCACTGTTATCATCTATTTTTCACTACGAAAACTGACGCCCGTTTTAAGCCTAAGACTGCCGGTTCTGATTGAGCCGAGCCGCCGCTGCCACGTTCGCCGCCACTCCCTGCGGATGCGTCGCCATGTCCGGACTGTTCCGCATCTCTGCTCCGACCACCCGATCCGCGTCTTCCCGTGTCACCGCCTTGTCCGCCGGAAGCTTCGTCGTCGCATCCTATCATCATCATCATCATATCACAGTCTTATGATACGACAGAGAGCCTATATATAGATTGGAACCCACCTGATGGCGGTAGAAGAATACTTACAGTGACAACGTCTGTGAGCTTGACTTTGTCCTCGTCGCGCATCACGCGGGCGTTGGCGTCCGCTGCCGACTGCGCCTCCGCGGCGACACCCCCCGGCAGAACTTCATTCCGCCCTGTCGCCCTCACTTCCGCTGCCTGCAACGCCGCCGCATCGCTCTCGTCCACCGGCTTCCCCCCTGCAGTCATCGCCGTCGCCCCGAGAGCTTCTCCGATAGTAATTGCATCGCCTCGCAAAGCCCCCTCCGGCGTCGCCATACTCACCGGCGCCGGCGTCTCATACCTTCCCACCATCTGTTCGAAAGCCAGAAGCAGCTCAAAGAAGCAAACACGAAAAATACCAGCCTTCTATATATATTGTGATATTATCTCCGGAGTTATTCTTACCTGTCCGCCCACAGACTCGGCGACGACGCGGCGGCCGGGGAGGTCGGTCTCGGTGACAGAGACGCCCTGGTCGGCCGGAAGGCCGCTGACATCGCGGTGGCCGACGAGCCCGGCCCGCTCGTTGCGTTTGGCAGCCGACTGCATGACGGCAGCAGGGCCACCTTTCTGCGTCTGGCCCATGACCAGGTTCTCGGCGGCTTGCATCATGGCAGCGTCCCGGGGTGCAATTGGCTCGCGAGCCAGCTCCCCCTGGACGTTAAACACGTCCCCGTACTTGATGGGCTCACCTTGAACATGGGCGTAGGCCTCGGCCTGGTTCAGTTGAGCCCTCCTCGGCCGTTCCTGGCTCATCCTCGAAGGCTTCGAACCAAGTTGATGGCTTATGTGATAGAGACGAAGATGGCCGTATCTTCGGCATGCGTATTTATATAGCCGAGTGGAGCAAGGAGAAGGTGACATGTGGAATTTTTATGGTGACACTTGGAGGTTGGAAGGGGATGGGACCCTTGTCATTGGGACACGTTGTTCGGCTCCGGTCGGTGCTTGCCGACTTGACGCAGGGAAAAGGAAAATGGATAGCTTTGGGAAAAGACGCGACCGTCTAACATTAGCATGCAACGCCTTTCGGGAGCACGTTGCATTTGGCTTCCATTTTGGCCCGCCGAGGGTTGACATGGGTTGGACTGATCCAGGATAGAGGCTAATCTGGAACCGATCAGATCTCACTCAATTGGTCCAAAATTTTTAAAATCGGAGTCAAATAAATGTTGCGAGGGATTTGCTATGGTGCTTCCTAAAATTTTTGCTAGATAGTCTTTTTAAATTTTGGTTACCTTTCCTTGTAAAATGAACTAGCTTGATTATTTTTTTTGCGGTAACTGGTTATGGGCGGTGGAAAATCGAAGTATGAGTACCAAGTACCATAATTTATGCAAAACATATTGGTGGTAGTTGATATATTATCATATAATTTTGGTAATATTTAGGGGTCATGGTTGCTGCCACTACAGAAAAAGTCGGTTTTACCGACGCTTTTCACAAGCGTTGGCAATATTTGGTCTAGCGTCAAAATTTGAGGACGCTTGTAAAAAGCGTCGGCAAAGGACGACGCTAATAAGCGTCGGTGTAGTCACCGGATAAGACGACGCTAAAAAGCGTCGTCAGAAACGAGCCCTCTCTCTCCTTCCGTTTTCCCGGCCACCGCCCTCCACCCTCAACCCATTCCAGAGTTTTTTTAAGAGGGGATCATCATCCCCATTCCTCGTCCATTCCTCGTCTTCTCTCTCTCTCTCTCATCATCATCGCCCCCCCTCGCTAACCCCCTCCAGATTCAAGAAGCAGAACGGCTCCGGCGATGATATCTTCGCCCGCCTCTTCGCCGCCTCCTTGGATCCCGACTTCGCCCCCCTCTCCCTCGAACCGCAGATCCTCAAGTCCCGCCTCATCGCCAGCGAGACCCTCTACGGCCTCTTCCTCCTGCGCTCCTCCCCGACCCTCGCCGAGATCGCCGGCCTCGCCGGCTACGACTACGTGGTCGTCGACATGGAGCACGGCTCTGGCGGCATCGCGGAGGCCCTCCCCTGCCTCCTCGCCCTCGCCGCCGCCCGCACCCCAGCCATCCTCCGCCTTCCGGAGCTCTCCGCCGCCTGGGCCAAGAAGGCCCTTGATCTCGCCGGCTACCTGGCGCGGGTTGACGAGGAAACCAGTCCTCCTCCATGGCGTGAGCCCAAAACCACCATCTCTCTCTCTCTCTCTCTCTCTCTCTCTCTTTTTCCCCGAATTTTTGCTATTTTATATTGTGTTTGCTGTATAAGAACTGATTGTTTCCTCTCTTTTTTTAACTTTTATTTGTTTGAATTTAGTTTACTCGTTCGAGACCTGCTTGACTCTCTTTGTATCTTTAATATGCTTCTTGATTACTAATATGAAAATAAATGTTCGTTTATGTGCCGCTTGTATCTAGTTGAAGTATTATTACTCTCTTATCTGGGTAGGTGCTCCTACTAGATTTGGTCTTTTGTTGCTAATTCTGTAGGATTTATTTAATGTTCTTCCTTTTTCTGCTTTTGAGGGTTTCATTACTTTGTTTTCCATCTGGTGTGGGTTTTTGGCTGTTAACGTCACCTGTTTGGCTTAATGGCGAAATTTCGATGCAACATCAATAATTTTGTGGCTCTTCTAATGCAGCGGAGGCTATCCTTCTCGGTTTCCAGCACTACCTGGTTATGCTTGGCACCACTGTCATCATTCCTACTGCTCTTGTTCCTCAGATGGGTGGAGGAAATGTATGACTTAATTACACAAATATGCATGATCCATGAGGTTGATGGTTCGTTTAGCTTTTGTTTTCAAAAAAATTGTACGTGAAACCACTTTTATTGCTTTAGGATGAGAAAGCTCAGGTGATCCAGACATTACTGTTTGTGGCCGGCTTAAACACTCTGTTACAGACCTTGTTTGGAACTCGTTTACAAGGTTAATTTTCTAAACCAATTGGCTATCTTGGTTTCTGAACAAAACACTTGAAAATACTAATGAGATTTCTTGAACAGGCCTTCTAGTGTTCCTGAAGGAGCTTATGTTCAGTGGGAAATTGAGCTACTTGGCTTTGAAATGCCTAAGGTAATGAAGCTTCTTAAGTGCTCCAAACATCTGGAATTCTTATGTATTGTGGTCCTTCTCTCTGTTTTGCTAAAAAAAAGGGGGATTCTTGTGAATTTTGAATTGATTGTTTTAAATTGCTTAGAACCTCTAATATGTGCTTTGATCATCTTCAGGTTCTTTTGACAGAGGGAATCTCTGGGTCTCTGCGTAAGCTGAAGGTACTCACTAGGTTCTCATTTACATATTGATTTAATTATGATTGGCTTATATTCTAAGTGATCTTCTTCCATGTGGAGTACTAAACTCAAAGGAAGGGTGGCATCTTTCCTTATAATTTACTTCTTCCATAGCCTTATTTAAACAAAACTTGATATTTCTGCACATATTTCACAGATTGGGAGAAGCTGAGAAGGCAATTCACCATTACAAGCTATCACGAAAGGAAACCAGCTCTAATGACTTCTCACAAGTGCATGCTCTCCAGACCCATTTGGCCAAGTGTAATGAAGCACGTAAGCAAAAGGATTGGCTCACTGTGTTAAAGGAATCACAGGCTGCTGTCTCTGCTGGTGCCGATTCTGCACCACAGGTCTTACATTACAATAACCTTTCAGTTTACATGGTGGCAGAAATTATACCTTATCTTGTTTCATGTATTATCTTTGCCTGAAAGTATATATGCCCAAGCTTCCTTATCTATTTCCTTGTCCAAATTGATTCATTATTTCAAAATGTTAGTTTTTACTTAATATTACTATGTTATATGTTTTTGCCACACCGCATATCGTTGCCCTGTTGAGATGCAATCAGGTTCCATTTGAAGATCTAACTGCAATCAAGATTTGAGTAGAACTTACAGTGAGGAACGTCAGTTGAACGCTGTCTAAAAGATTTCCTGTGTCATTTTGTTTAATATCTTCATAAGAAGAGTATTAACTGTGGTTGGGTAGAGATAATTTAAGTCTATACATTTTTTCTTGTTCAACTTCATCTTACATGCCCATTGTGTTATGCTCTTAAGGTCTTTGCATTGCAAAAGGAGGAGGCTCTTAACCTCCTAAGGCATGACGATGCAGATTCAGTGTTAAACGGTGCCGCTAGGAATGCATACATCCTCGTAATCCGAGCACAGGTTGATATGGCTTTAATTTACATTCGTATTTTTAATTTTTTTTTCAAAAATAGCAATCCCGACGCTTTAAAGCGTTAGTAAAAAAAAGTTGTGGCACGCCTACGCCAATGCTTTAAAGCGTCGGCCAAAATACATTTGCCGACGCTTTAAAGCGTCGGCGAAAACCCAAAACGCTTTGGGCTTTCCTGACACTTTAAAGCGTCGGTGAATGTCGTCTTTGCCGACGCTTCTATTAGCGTCGGAAAAGCCTTGTTTCTGCCGACGCTTTCTCTTAGCGTCGGCAAAAACCGGACCCACGCCCACCTGCCCGACGTCTGACCCACGCTTTGGGGTGCGTGGGCTGGAAATTCGCCGACGCTTAAAAGCGTCGGTAGAGACCAAAAAAACCGCCGGGAGATATCCTTTCTTTTGTAGTGTGCACACCTCTCTCCAAAAAAAAATTATATGGGGCAAGTGCTACAGAATATCATATAGGCAGGGACTTATATATTGACATATTTTTTCTAATGCCCATCTTGAAGAGGAAACCCAAAAATCAAATAAGAATAACAGATTTCGTCAATCCCTTAACTCCAAAAGAGATCATCCACGAAGGGAGATCGTCTATTTCCTTTTTCTTCCTCATCCAGCCTCTCCATTTATTCTCTTTCTCATCAAGCTGTCTATCCCATCCGCGAGGTCTTTCTTATCTACCCGAGTTCTTTTCTCCTCCAAATCCTTCTCTATTTTTCTAGAATTTTTGCACCTAAAAGTTCATGAAATTTAAGGAATGATATATATATATATATAATTTCTTATGTTTGACAAAGCTAGAAAATTATGCATTGGTACTTATTAGGGCTAAAAATGGATCAGATATTGACATATCCATTTTTGTATCCATATTTTTCAATGAATATGGATACAAATATGGATATTAAACATATATCAAAATTAATATCCATATTTGTTCTAAACGGATATGGATACGAATCGGATATTAAATATCTATATTTTCTTATCCGAATACGGATATAGATAGGAAGCTTTTTTTAATATTAATCAAATTTGAGCAAAATTCAAAGATAAAAACTAGCAATAAAGATATGATCATAAAGAAAAAAATTAATTAAAAAATATAATTTTAACAAGCATTTATCAAAAATAAAAACTAACCATTTCATAAACGATATACCGTTCAAAGTTGCTCGTCACTGAAGTAGAGGAGATCTATGGCGCCTCTAAGGTATCTCATGGCTGTCGCCAGTTGTAGTCGCTAGGTAAAAACTATGAAATGGATAGACCTTCAAAATTTTAGTTTCTTGAAGAAGATGAAGAGAAAAGAGGGATGAAACAAATAAGCGAGCGGTTTGTACCTTTCAGGCATGCTAGGTGATTCGAAAGATCTTATTCAAATCGGGTATTCCATATTCAGGTTACTATCTTAAGTGACGGTCATCCGAATGTGGGTTTCTTTTAATTAAGATTTGGTTAATTACTTAATTGGTTTTTTGATTTAACTTAACTTAAACTTCTTCGTTTTACTTATCCTTAATATACATATATTGAATGCAGATCTGAATCCTTAAAAAATAGGTGTATTCGCATCTGTATCTGTATTCGGAAGATTTTTTAACTGACTATCCGAATCCGTATCCAGATCCGATTGGACCAATAAAGCAGTATCCAAATCGGATCCGAATTGGACATGGAAATAGATACGATCGAATATAATCGAACCCACTTTTAATTTTAGTACTGATGTACACTATATTTTGAAAACTATGTATCGATTTACCAAGAGGTATACATTAGTTTGAGAGATGATTGATTTGCTTTATATGTATCATCTAGCCATGTAGTCTGTACTGGTAAAAAATACATTCTATAAATTATATATTGATTTACCAGGAGGTACGAATTGGATCGCTGCTAGGTGTATATATAATGAGCCTGCAGTATGTATCAGAAAATCAATAAGTGTGTACCATCGGCTATATAGTATATAGTGGTAAATACGATGTTCTGAAAATTGTGTATCAAGTTGCTTGGAGATGTATATTAGGTTGCTAGATGACAAATTTGCTAAGTATGTATTATCTAATTGTGTATTGTGCACCAATAAATATCATGTCTGTATATCGATTTATCTAGATATATGTATTTACTTGCTAAATGATTAATTTGTTTGGCGTATATTACTTGGTCATGTAGTATGTACCGCAATTTTCTTTCTTCTTTTTAATTTTTTAATCATGAAACCAACGACTCTATTAGTTGGAGTCTATAATTTTGAGGTTTCTTCTTTAAGATGGGTATTAGAGGAAACTTGGCAATATAAAAAGCCCAAACATAACATACCCCATGTTGCAGATGTATGATTTGTTTAGACTCATTCTCGAACCATTCAAGAATTTTTTTTAGGAAAAGAAAATAAATACTCATAAAATCCATAGAATTATATGATCCAATGCCATGTATGAAATTTTAAATACTAATTAGGCTCTGCAAAATAATAGTGACGTTTTGATTCCATTAATTATAAGGAACCTTTACTAAACCCTAATTAAATGTTTACATATAACAAACATTGTTTTCCAGATTTGCCTGGATTGGAGTATTTAATGATCAACTAATTATAGTTACAGCAACATACTTTAGCTAGAAATAATGATCAATTATAGAAGAATAAAAATATTATTTGCTCAAATTACTAATATCGAACAAAAGTTTATTATTTTATGTGAGGATCCATGTTGGCATGTGTTTAGTCCTACATTGCTTATTTACTGGATAGATTTTGTGTACTTATACCAGATCAAGGAATCCAAATGATACTTTCTGACTGGCCATTTGGGTGAGGTATTGGGTTGTTACAAATGATATTAGAGAAGACCCGGTTCATAACTTATGTGGACTAGGGACACTGCAACACATATCCATTGGAGCTGACCACAGGCCGATCGTAGTGCTTGTGATTAGATTTGAATGGATTTGACCCTTAACCGCACAAGAACGCCAAGACTTAAATAGGGAGAGTGTGTGAGGATCCGTGCGGGCATATGTTTAGTCCCACATCGGTTATTCGCTGGGTAAATCTTGAGGATCCGTGCGGGCATGTGTTTAGTCCCACATTGGTTATTTGCTGGATAGATCTTGGATACTTATACAGGATCAAGAAATCCAAATAATATCTTTCGGTTGGTCATTTTGGGTGAGGTCTTGGGTTGTTGCATTTTAGCTGGTAAAAATATTCTGATCTCATGATACTATTTGTATAGATATTACAAGAATATTTTTTTTAATTATCAATATAGAATTTTAGTAGCAATAGTTCAAGAATGTCTATGATACTGCTTTTGCATGTTTATTTCGGATAAGCAGGCTACTAAAAAAGAAACATGTAGAAATTCTAGATTCAAAGAATTTTAGGTGTGGCACAAAGATTTCCATTATAGATGGAGATCTGATTATATAGAGTAAATTATAAAAACATTTGTGAAGGTGAACCAGTATAAAAAATCTGCCTCATATACAATCCACTAGAGACTATTGCAAATTTCACTAGACCAAGTGTTGATATAGATCAACAAGTTTTAAAACTGCAGTGTAAATACAATATTAACATTATGAGTTGAAGTATTATGACAATAAATGATTGAGGTGATGTGGCACAACCAGATTCATCCAACTCATCATCCATGTGGTGAGCCAGGCGCCTAAAAATTCTTTAAGGCATTTTGGCTACCCTTCCCTCCAAACCAACCTAAAAGCTAATATGAGTAGACTGTAAGTAGCCAACTTGCGAGCCAAAATCTCTCAGCTCTGCTTGGAGACCTTAGCGACCAACCCAAGCAGAGTAGAACTACTTCATGGTAGAGGCAACCTGGTCCCTTGACCTGGGTATGCATGTGGCTTCAGCAATTCTATCACGTGTTATGCGGTTGCAGCACCCCCCTCAGTTGTTACGCCATATTAGAAATTGGTTATGAGATGACCCCAAATTTATTGGGATATGATTCGCGGAAGATATATAATTTTAGTTATAAAAAGGTCTGAAAAACCCTCCATAAAGGTGAATGCTCCACTACTCTCCAGTACTAGTACCGACATTATTATTCATTGCCTTCCTCACTTCCCACTAGGGGGGGACGCCATCCCCCTATGTAACCTATTCCATCTCTAGCAATTCCTCTCCACATCAACTAGGAAGAGTCTCCAAGTGGATGACTGACCATGATCGTAAGATAAAGGAGATAAGTAACCAGATCAAGGCCCTACAAGAGCAAATGATTGGAGCAAGGGACAATTTTGAGACAATGAACGAACCTCCCTACACCAAGAAGATTCTGGAGGAGCCCCTACCGAAGAAGTTTAAAACACCTCTATTTGAGCTCTATGATGGTACCACGGACTTGATGGACATCTTAAGAGCTTCAAATTTCTCATGCTACTGTAAGGAGCTTTGGAAGGCAAGATATGCTGGGCATTCCGGCCGCACTCAAAAAGGTGGCTCAGTTCTAGTACTATAGCCTCCGACTGAGATCTATTTGCTCTTTCGACTAGCTCAATTGTCAGTTCACTAATCACTTCATCAGTAGCAAGAGGTAGAGGAAAACTACTGCCAGTCTATTCACCATCTAGTAGAGGGAAGACAAATCCGTTCAGAACTACATTAGTTAGTTCACACAAAGACATTGGAGGTGTGCTGACTAGATCATTCTATCGGGATAGCTACAGTGATGGACAGGATGAGGAGCTCACTTTTTAGCTTCTCCTTAGAGAAAAAGCCTCCAAAGGACATGGCCGAGCTCTTGACTCAAGCAGACAAGTACATTAATGTTGAAGAGACCATTGCCGCTCAAAGAGAAGCAGCGAGAAAATATGGTAACAAATGCAAGGACTATAAGGAAAAAGACAAACTAAGGAGAAAGCACAACCTGCAAGAGTAGATTGTCGTGCAACCTCAGAGTCCGCCCTAGAAGTTTGAAGGATATACCTCCCTCAATGCTTCGAGAACCCAAATCCTGATGAAAGTCCAGAACCAAGGCTACCGGCACTAGCCTAGAAAGCTAGGAACCTTTGCTAGGAAGAGGATATGAGCAAGTACTACGAATTCTACATAAATTATAGGCACGACACCAAGAAATGCCTTCAACTGAAGGATAAGATTGTAGCCCCCATCCGACGGGGGTACCTTTGATGCTATGTGAGCAATTATCAAAACCTAAGTTGAGATAGATGGACCCTTGAAAGGTGGAATAGTAATGATCAGCCATTTGCCTAGGTGATTGCCACTATCTCCAAAGGTCTTACTATCATTAGTCCGAACCTTTCAGCTTGAAAGAAGCATCGGCCAAACTTTTTCGATCTAGGAGTATCCATGTTGAATCTATTGAATCGTTGAGCTCAAGAAACATGTGCCCCATAATAGCAAGGTGTAAAGTCAGTAAGAATTATGGTTCCTAATCTTTGTATTTTTTAATATTGACCATTAATGGAATTATGTTTCAATTTCTCTCCAACGGGTCAAAAGTGTTGCAAGTCATACCATTTCATAAAACCCTGCCTTCAAAAGATCACTCCATCTAAAAAGTCCTAGCTCGGCCTAAGAGGCACACTCGATTTGATCACTCGAATTGTTTGCCAATTAAGGCCCATTGGACCTTGTACGCATCTTCATATAATCTCAAGGCTTCTTGGCCCCTGAGGTTCAAGCAAGCCCGATTACCTTTATATTTGCTCTTGTGTATTCTCGAGCAGGTTGTTAGCCTTTATACTTGTCGTCGTATATTTTCAAGTGGGCTTGTTGGCTTTTATACCCGTCCTTGTGTATTCTCAAGACTATTGGCCCCTGATGTTCGAGCAGGGCTACTGACCCTTATGTTCATCCTCATATATACTGAAAGCCTATTTGCCCCCGAGATTCGACCAGACCTGTTGGCCCTTATATTCATCCTCAATCAAGTATTCTCTTTTTATCAAGGATCGTAAAGGATTATATTCTACTCCGACAAGGTGATCTCCAGTATGCACCTATGGTATTTCTGTTGACCTCAAGTACTTCATAGAATTCTGCTCTTACCGTCTGATATATTCAGAAGGCGTTTCAGTTTATTTCTTTGGTCATTATGGCTACTATGGAATTTTAATCTTACTTCAGCCTATCTCCAAGAGGCGTTGTTATCATATATCTAAAGCATTCATGGCTATCTCAGCTGCTTTCTACAAATATTTTAACTCGGCTAATCTTGATGTGATCTCGTCTCATCATGATCTTGTGGTCTTCACCTCAGTTAACCTCTAAAGGCATTCTGATATTATGGCCTCGTCTCAAAGCTCTCAGCCGATCTTGATCACTTGAAATTATTATGGCCTTATCTCATCTTTTTGATCTTCTGGCTGACCTCGAAAACTTATATCCATGCATCTTTGTCTCATCTTAGCATCCTTAAAATGACCTCGAGTGAACATCTAAACAATAAGTGATAGAAAAGGTATGCTTGAAAATAATTTCATTCCAATTAATAGTATATGGTTACATAGTAGGTCAAAGACCAAACTAGACCACTACAACATGAAAAGACTGGGATTAGCTAATCTATAGTTCTTCAAGATGATGAACTCTGGCAAGGACACCCAATGCAGGAGACCATCCTTCACCTTATCCCGCACTTCCATGGTGGCACCAAAAAGCACAAGAGGGGGGTCTACAGAAGCATATTGCTTGAGGCTTAACGGCTCCCCGACCTCTCCATTGTTGTCTGGCCCCCGGCCTTGTTGCTGTCGTATGCGGCTAGTTCGAGACCGCTAAAGTTGGCCTAGGGAAGAGCCACGACATCTGGCTTCGACATTCGTCGAAGCCCTCCACGAAGGAATCAACCATGATGAGGGCAAACTACGCATGAGAGTTCCCGATGCCTTGAACTTCTCCACGGCCCAGGAAGCCCTCTTCTCGACCTGGGCGACCTAAAATTAAGCAACGTTCCTCCACCGCCGCTGCTCGGAGCAAAGTCGTTTGGGTCCAATCCTTCTCAATTACCAGCCAGCTCTTGAGGGACCCATTTTTGGCCTCTACCTCGGCCGTTTTCTCCCGGCCTTTTGCAAGGCCAACTGAAGCATCCCCTCATAGTTCTGAAGATGCTTCTCCTATGGAGAATCCATTCTACACAGCAGAGGAAAAAAGGAAGATTAGTAAGAGGATTGATCTTCTCACAAGAAAATATGGAAGAAAAGCAGTAAACCACTACCCAAGATCGATTTTCAACGATTCGACAAGCAAATTCTGCAGAGATCTCTTTTGAAGTGACAAAAAGGGCACTTAGAAACTCTCCTAATATGACAGATTTGTAAGGGCCTCCATTTTCTTTTTATAAAGCTTCGAACAGAGTTCCACGGCGGCGAGCCCATTAAAAATAATAAACTTTTAATAATAAACTTTTATCATCCTTTTTCTTTTTTACTTTCCACCAAAAAATTCTTTCTAACTGAAGCATTGGAGGGCCCAACTAGAGCCAATTCAGCAAGCTCTCTGATCCTTGCCTATTTCCTTACAGGTCCACGGAGGCGGTTCATGTCAACATTCTCGGAACAACAGCAACATAAGTAATTAGAAATATTAATCGGGACCTCTCTCTCACACGCACACAGAGGCAAACGCACAATCATCGGCGCTTGCTCCCACGCTCATGCGTCTCCCTCTCCCTGGACCCCCTCGCCGGCCGCCCCTCCTCCTCCGCCTCCCTCCTCGACGACGACGACGGCCTCCTCTTGAAATGATAATACTCCTCGCTCGACTCATGGTCGTACCCGCCGCCGCCGCCCCTCCGACCGACGACGAACCACCACCTTTCGATCCCTTCCACTCGTCCCTATTCCCGTCCGAACTGGACCGGCGGTGGGCCGACTCGTGCTGGTCCCTGAGCCCGTTCTTCAGCGGCAGCTCTGACGACTTCCTCTTCTTGCCGGCCCCCTCGCCTCCGCCGCCTCCGGCGGCGGATGAGGAGTGCGGGAAGCTGATGCGGGAGAAAACGCTGCCCTTCTGCTTCCGATCCAGCTTGGCAGTCTCGGCCGGCGGCGGCTCGTCGTGGTCCGAGGCCCTTCTCTTCCCGGCCCGGCTCGGGGAGTGCCGGCCCGAGTCGCGGGGCGGGCCGTGTCGGTCTGCTCGGTCGGACCGGTCGACGCTTGCCTCTTGGGATGTCAGCCTCTGAAACAAAACACGATATGTTGCTCATCATGCACCTACCGTGACAAAAATAACACATAACAATGCTAAATCTTAAATTACACGCCTCAATTGCCCTCGGCCAGTGGCCACAACATGGCTAAACGTAAATCTTTTTAAAAAGTTACAAATTAACACCTCTTTCCATCATCTACTATAATACATCATACATTGATAAAACTGATCAATTGACTCAAAACTCTTTCTCCCTCTTCAAAGTTACCAATGACTGAAGTAATTTGAAGGCAGACAATGCCTGCCAATGTAACACCGTGACAATTTATTGAATCCATCATGTATGGCTCTCAGTGGAGATAGGGGACATAGCCTAATCCACTTATACGAATCCACCAGGACGAAAATGATCCAAACGAAGGACTACATAAAAGATGGCTTCAACCTAACTGTGCTTCATGATGGCAATGGACGGCGCCAAGTAAGTTACAGGCGAACCCTAACTAGCACAAAGCCAAGAGCCATTTGGCTTCCAGGGTGCTCTCCGGAAAAGCTAAGTATGGAAGAACTCACGATTTCTCGACGTATGTCCGTGATTTATTATTACCTAGAAAGAAGGGGGAAAAACCCCTCAAATGTGTCCTCTAACAAGTTCCCTACGTTCTCGTGGCTCAGCAGGTCTAATTGAAGCCATCAGAGGCTTGCCCTTTCTCGAATGCCATCCCCCAATTCGAGAAACAAGATTTCCAAGCCTCTTTCCATAAGAAGGGGCAGTAGCAATGGAGGAGAATGAAATAGTGGAAAGGAGCCGTACATTCTCGCTGCATCCACGAAAACCAGCCCAACTTTAGGAGAATAGCTTGCTATAGCTGCCTGAAGACCTGTTTCCAAATAATAAAAATGGGCAGCCAAAAGGTGCCAAGACCATGGTCAGCTTGGTGATGACCATGATCCAGTGAGCATACATGTCCCGCACGAGTGCACCAAGAACGACTCGATAAATCTAGGGCTTTCGAGGGATGAATCACAAACCGTCACTCGCCCAAAGATGAATCCACATCTTACACCAGACCAAGACCAATAACAACTTCCAGCATATGCAAGGAAAAGCCCTATTCTGGCGAAAAACGAATCCCTCCTGAAAGTACTAATGCTGAAGAATTGCATCTTCTGCTAATGCTTATATTGATTGGGGTCTTAGATCTCCTTGGGAAATCCCCTTTTCTTGATAACCCTATTCCCCCTATCATCATCCGGAGCTGCCGCAACTCGGGCTCTAATGCTGATACGATGACGCCCAGAGTACAAAAATGAATAAGCAAATGAATCAACAAAAGAAGACATACGGGCTTCGACTTCAATGAAGAAACGCCATTGGTTCCATTTGGTTCCCTTCTGGGCTCCCTATCCTTGGAGCGCTCCCTCTCCCTGAAACAAACAGCAACTTCAGCAATCAAAAAAGGGAACAACAAAATCCACAAGCAGCACAAGGGCATTCCCTGAAACCTCCAGAGGATCAAAATCCATGAAAATGACATGAATGACTCGATATAAAAAGAAAGCTACTTGGTATTACAACGATGGAAGCAAAAACAGCAGCATCAAACTCTCTATATCCATGTTATAAAGCTGCAGAAGATATCGGTATATATACATGCATACACATAAAGATAGATGGATACATATAGAGATATATGATAAGGATCTTTAAGGCATTGCTTGAAATAATAATCCCACCAATATAATACAAGAAACTACAGGTGGTTTGAGAGGCATACCAAGCATGATGTATATTATTGATGTCGTTTATTGGAGAATGATTACAAGTGAGCAATAGGTATTCACCCTGGGAACAGTGCATGTCAATACATACTGAAGATTGGATTGCTGAATAAAAAGATGGAAGAATAAAGGCTCCTTGGAGTAATAGAGATACATAATATATTAGTCAAAATAAAATATATCTCATGCAGTGCCACTCTAGTGGAACGTGTTGAAGCTGACAGTGCGAAAAGAGCCAAGGGGCAGAAAATTTGTTCATCCAACAAGTTTTCACTACAAGAATGCATAGATGAGCGTAGCAAGCGGTAACAAAGATACACTTATCTATGGTAAATTTATGGTAAAACAAGGCCGTATAGAGTAAGGAAAGAGCCAGAAGGGAAAACACTTATTTATAGCACCACTGGAAAATAAAGCAAAGGAAAAAGGTGAAGATGACATAAAATGGAAAAAAGATGGTCCAAACAAGAAGAGGAGGCCTGAAATATAAAGAAATCGATGCCAAGGATTAAAACAGAGAACCCAGACATGAAGTATGGGTTGTTTGTTGATATAAAAGTTCAATGCATTCAAAGATAGTTTACACTCACAGATTCCTAGGTTAAGATTTAGAAAACAACGACATCAAGAAAAATATGAAAAAGGACATAATATGTAACATGTCGTGTTACCAGTATATGCGAGATTTCAAATATAATGAACTACAGAATTTTGCACCATACTTCAGATAAATTAAGAAAAAGATGGATAATAAGAGCAGATTGAAGAATTGCGTCAAACCCTGGCGCATGCACTAAGAAACAAAACGTAGGAGTTAAATAGGATAGCAACTAGCTGCTGATATATTAGGAAAAAGCCCGGACTAAACTATTGCATCTACCACATAATGTCATTTTATTTTTAACTGCCTTTCTTCTCTACATGTTGTAAATATTTACCCATGATTACATCCATCTACACTATGCCTATGAATATATGTGCATATTTTGGTCAACTATTTTATCTTATCTGATAAGTAATTATACTACTAGTTTCTCATGTAATATAGCAAATAAACCACTACGAGAAACTTAAAATTGAAAAAGAAAAAAAAAAGATCAAGGAGTATCATGTGCATGTAATGTTATAGCTGTAACATTGTGTATATTAGCTTTCGCATAACACCATTAAAATTCTTATCTTTCAATTCCATTTAAACCACAAACAGCAAGCCTTGAACACATAAATTTCACAGCATAATTTTCAGAAAATTACCAAACACCATTCTAGGACCTAGAAGCTGAAATCTCCTCAGCTGCCTAACACAGTTATCTTGTTCATGTGCGCGTATGCGTGTGCATGTCTGTGTGTATATACACATTTAAGCAACACTTCAGTTTGGCATTGCAAAAACATCAACAAATTCAGAAAAATGAAAAAAAAAACAGAACTAAAGAGTAACCATTTGAATTACCTTTCATTGAGTCGGTCCATTTCACGCTTCCATCTTAGATCAGCTTTCTTAGCCTCAAATTCTTCCCTGGTCAAATATCCATGCCCCTGGTTCATACCCACGATGCCTAAATTGGACAGATCCCTGCAAATGTATATTTTTTTCAATTTATGCAGCTTTCACATATGCTGTAAGTGAACTACGCATATAAAATCAAGGGAACTATGACAAAAAAAAAAGTTGGTTATAGTTTCAAATTTCAAAATCTCTCTTTATCTTCTAGCTCTGAGGATGTCTTATAACTCTACAAGGACTTGTAACTACCAAGCATACCTTGGAACTACTGGCATCATATAACTTTGTGCAGTAAATGGATCTCGTGGAAGAATACCTCCCCCAAAAGGAACATCAAAGGGGCCAGGCGTATAACCCATGTATTGCATGGGACCAGTGAAAGATGCCATGTATCCATCAACTCCAAATGGCATTCCACTACCAGCCCAGTAAGGGTTGTAGCCCGAAGCAGCCAAAGGCATCCCAGCAAAGTTTTCAGCTCCAAAATCTTGATAAGCCCTCCACTGCATGTCAGAAGCTGCAGACAGGAAAGGGAAGAAGCAAAGGTAAAGTAGTCAGACTGATTTTTGATTTGCGTACTACACAAAACATTTGATGATTTGCAGTGCATGTACAAGATAAAAGATTGGTACCACTGAGTAAAGTAGAACAAAACAAAGGTAATGCACTAACCGTTACCAGCCATCCGTGTCTTCTTCTTCTTCTTCTTCTTTCCTGGTAAAAAAAAGGAATGAAATAGCTTTCTTAAGGGAACAGAATAGACCAAAAGGAAAGGTTTTCATAAAACCAGTGATTGATCATAATCACTGGCTTGCATAGTTACCGGCCCAGACAAATATAACTAACTGGAATTCCTTTGTCAAGCACCAACTGCAAAACCTCTCACTTTAGGATGCACCCTTTTTGATAAACAGATTCTACATTAATCTAAAAGATGATCTGAGATCATAGGATAGTTTACTTGTTCTACGGAACCTTTGCAACAGTTCCAAACACTTACCATTTGCAGTGCATATCTTTGATATTTATTCTCTAACTTAGACAGACAACTAGTAGACAATAAACAAATTTTAAAAAAAAATCATATTGCATTGCAAGTGCAGATCACCCACCTTGCTCTCTAGTAATCAACTTTTCCTGGCCTTCTTCAGGAACTGGAGCACTCTCAGGTGATGGTTCTTTTGCACTCGCTGATTCCGGCATTGCTTCAGATTTATTCACATTTGCAGTGACCTTCTTTTCCACAGTATTTGTCTCAAATATTGCAGCCTTTACATTGCTTGCAGCCTCCCCTTCCTTCACATTTGGAGAACGTTCCAGTGGAGGAACTTGTTTATGTTCATCTTTGGAAGCAGCAGAAAGAGTAGGAGACAGGTTCTTGGGTTGTACTAGGCGAGCTGACTCCATATCTGAAAGACCAGAAGATACAGGACATTTCCATCAACCGCATACAAATAACTATATATCACAAACCACGAAAAGTATTCATACCTTGACCATGAACAAGATTTCCTGCATTTTCTGTACTATTGGTTGTTGACTCCATTATGCGACTAATTGTTTCCCTAAGTGTTCTATTTGGCAGAAGGTCATCTGCTAGTATGCCTGTAGCACCACAGACACACACTGACTTGCTAATAATATAATCTCTTATGCCTGGTGGAAGAAAATAAAATTGGCAATTGATCAAAAGGAAAAATTAAAACTTTGCTCTCTTAGTTTTACGTGTGCCAAATAATATAACACAAGAAAATTGAGTTCAAAGCATCAAGACACTTACATTTGTCACAAAAACTCTTAAAACAGCACTTGCTAGTCAAAACAGCATCTTTCATTACTTCTTTACAAAGTGGGCAGCCCAATTCTGGTGGAAGATCACTAACAGGACGAGCGGTAGGTAGCCCCTCAATTTCCTTCTCAAATGCAGCTCTATATAGGAAAAGTTGCTCATCAGCTGTCATTTCTATCACAATACTGTAATAACAAGGAACACTGCATGAAGTCATCAACTTACTCATTTGGCTTAAGAACAGCAACAGCACCACCAGGCAACGCATAGGATGTCACGCCCCAAGCCCGAGGCGCGGCAGACGCCGCACGCCCGCACGGCGGGCCGCACGGGCGCGCAAGGCAGCAGATCATATCAAAGCAGATGCAGCTATTCAAAGATGACATAATTATTTAAATTGTATAAAAGCGGTCTTACAAAATTTCAAAATAGCATATGCCAACATAGTTCAAATATCCAAACTAATTTAACTAAAATGCTCATAATCGAAGAAATCATCGAAAAATCTAACGCACTCCCCAATCCCGTGCGATCAAGCCTCTGGATCTGAAAAACAGAGAAAATAAAATAATGAGCTACACTAGCCCAGCAAGCAACAAAATACCTCAAAGTAGGGTCAGAGCATAACAGATCAAAATACAGGATAATGTCTGGAATCAATCACAAATATCATTGTTTTGCTGTTTTCAAAACTTATTATCATTTTTCCGAAAACTCTGATACCAGAATCTCAACATGATAGGCTACGGCCACGTAACCCGGTAGAATGGGTTGCACAGAGTGCCAGAAACCACTATTGTTAGTCACCGATGGCAACGGTGTCCAGAAACCACTATTCTAATCACCGATGGCACGGTGTCGAAACCGGTTCCTCACAGATTACAAGTCGACAGGTCCAACGTATAATCCCCATTGGCGGGGCCAGAACAGAACAGATCATAGCCATGCTGAGAATGCATAAATATAAAAATAGATTTCATAAACTGTACAGGTATGTTTCACGAAATTCAGAGCATATAATATAATTTTCAAATAAAATTTAATATGCCAGACCCATTTTACTAAACACAAAACATATTTCAAAATTTAATCCAGTAATAAATTACTTTACCAAATAATTTGGAGAAATGCACTTTGAAGCATTAAGTTACTTACCTCTTCTCGCTTGATTCCTACTTCAGGTAGACGGATCAGGTTCACCTGTTTAAATTTAATTAATTCCTTGTTAATTTTAGAACTAAGCAAAATCCAGAAATAATTCTATTGGACATAGCCCAACAGGGCCTAGAATTGGCCCATAATGGGCATGGCCCTATAGGGCCCATATCGGATACGGCCCAATGGGCCCACATAGACTCAGCTAACTAGGGCCCCCAATGTTGGCTTCTAATTGTACCTGTATGCAATAAAATTTATTGCATGGACTAATACTTAATTACAGGGTACTGTTCTATAATAAAACTTGAGTGAGGGGACTAAATAAATATTGTTGGGGACCTTTACGTAATAAGTCTTTTCTATAGGGATCAAATACAAAATACAGAAGATCCTTTTTGTGAAATAATAATATACTGTCAAGAGCTTATCTGCAAAATTTCATTTATTGGCTAAACGGGTTCGGTTTTCGGGTTCGGGTTTCAGGTTCGGGTTCGGATCTGAACTGGACCCAAGTTGGGCCCACAAGAGTACTGCCCAACTGGGCCCAACCGAACTGGACTGGGCCCAAGTTGGGCCTGCAGTGGACTGGGCCCAAGTTGGGCCTGCAGTGGACAGGGACCAACGGCCCATCACAGTGTTCACGGCCCACAGTGGGCCTTCCTCCTTCCCGATCTCCCCATGGACAGAGGTGATGGGAAAACGGGGAAGGAAGGGGGGCGGCAGGGTGGTCGGTCTAGGTGGCCGGATGGTGGTCCGGCCGGCGGCTCGTGGGGGCGCAACTGTCGGTAGGGCGGTCGTGGCCGGCGGCAGATTGCTGCGGTGACCGGCGTCGAGAAAGAACCGAGAAGGGTCTCGGTGTGGGCCGATGCAAAGGGGAAAAATATGCTATTTGGCATGGAATCAAGGCAAGAGAGGGCTTACCGGCGGTGGCAGAGGCAGTAGGAGGAAGATCTCGGCCGCCGGTGCTCGATTCGGTGGTCAAGCGGCGGTGGCGGCGGTGCTTTCCGAAGAGGAAGAAGGTCTCAAAACAGGGGAGGCTCGGGTGGTGGTGGTGGTTGGCCAAGGCGGCCCGCCGGCGGCTTGGGAAGAGGGAACCGAGGGAGGAGAGGGAGAAGAGAGGGCTCGGTGGTGCTCTAGGGCAAGAAAGGGTGGGGTTTTTATCGTCCCCTCCGTAACGGCCCTCCGCCGCGAAAATCGCGGCGGTCGGGCGAGATTCGTGGCCGTGAATTGGGCGCGGATTGGCTGGGGGGGCGCCGCAGAATACCCGCGGCGTCGTTGCCCTGTTTGTTCCCCCGAAGGAGCCGGAGAGGATCGCCAACGTGATCCTCTGTTCCGGCTCCTCCCCTAATTGAATCGGGGCTGAAGTCGGCGAGGGCTGCCGATTTCAGCCCCGTGTCTCACATAGGAACCATCAGGAGTTGCCATTAACATTGATTTAGGAATGCCAGTTGGGGGTCTCACCCTTTTAACATCATAATTTGGATCACCATTTGTGGGGCAGTGCTGGATAAAATGACCTGAACAAAATTAAAAAAAACTCTTAACATACATTAACTGGCGCTCGCAAATGCTGAAAACAATTAATTACAATGACCTCATTAGTCAACATATTATAAACGTACCTGGCACTTTGCATCTTTGACAAACATAGCCTGCTGGAGGTGTCCTTCGCTCCAGCCCACCTCGGCCTTAATTTAATGAGAAAAATGAAAATGTTAGTATCCAGGAAAATGGGAAGATAAAATAAAGTGATACATGCAACATATATCATAAAACTAAGAATTCGACTGCTTTTGCAACAAAAAGTCTACAAAAGAATGGATAGCAAATGTTTTAATCCTAAAATGCATTTGTGGAATCCCTATCATCACAAACATATACAGGAACCAAGAGAGTATATGCTACTTTTAGAGGAATATACATATATAAAGATGCAATTAACCAAATCCTAGTTCAATTTAAAAAGTTAACGTTATTGTGAGGCTCTGAGTGTAAGACAGTCAAAGAAGGAAAATGACACAAGAATAAAAAGCTATACAAAGACGGGAAAAGAGACAAGCATGAAGAGTTCTACAAGTGTTCAAGGGATTACCAAAACCACGACCAGCCATCATCCTCCCACCCATTCCCCTACCAAAGCCTCTTCCAGCACCATAACCTTCTTGTGTTTGACTGCAAAGTTACATTGACCCAGTGAAAAACATTATGTTATAAATGATTCCTCATTGGTAAACAAAATGTGACTGCTATTGCTGCTCCATTCTCTCGAACTTCTCTAAACTTTTTAATTTCCAAAAAATAAAACCACTGAAATATAAGAAATATCAATGGTCCAATTAAATGTCTCACCGATTCCAGTCAAGGGCAGGTGTGTCAATTAAAGCCTTAATCTTGCTATCCTCATCAACCTTATTTGCAGGAGAAACATCTACCACTGGACTGCCTGACTGAGCAGGAAGGACTTCTGGAATAGCATACAAATCATTACCAAACTCATCCCATTCAGATTCTTCAGGCTGCAAAATGTGATTGAATGTGTATTATCAATATCCTTGCCATCAATCAAAGATGAGAACGGTCAGGAAAGATACACCCATTATCCACTCAAGAATTAAGATAATGGTGGCTGGCACCAATTCAGAATGAAGAAAAAAAAAATTAAGCACCTAGAGAATCATATTCAAATATTATTAGTCTTACATATTTCACGGTAGATGGGTCGCCAACCAAAGTGTTACTTGCTGGTGGAAGATCTTCTAACTTATCCTCTACAACTTTTGTCCTGCAGATGGAATGCAAACTTTCAATATCAAAATCCAGTCAGGAAAGTCATCCACATTGTCTCAAAGTTGTCTTACAAAATTTGATCCTAATAAAGTTTCAAAATATTTCAGTAACACTACATCCCTCCCACATAACCAAATCTAAAAATCATTAGCAAAAGCATAATGTAAATGCAAATAGAAGAGCTCATCAAATGCTCAAGATTCAGAGTGTGAGATAGTACTCGTCTCGTTCTGTAACAATGGGCTTCCGTGGCCGTCCTGGGATGCGACGAATCAATACTGATGTATTTTTGGGTATCATAGCAGCTTCGTCTGCATATTCTGAAACCGAAAATGGAAGAACACAGAGTCTATAAAAATCCAGAGTGAGATTAGAGCAACCTACATTGCTCCGAGCAAGGTAACTCAACAGATACACTATCAATCGAACAGTAGCCACAATCTCACCCCAACTCCATTACCCCTTATCTCTTAATTTTTCAAGCACAATTATCTAAAAATACTCCAATCAATCCTTTTTTTATTAGTTTTTAGTCTAATGACAATTAATTCTGAATGAACTGAACCATCCTCCTACAAGTAAACTGCATGAATAAACCAATCAAGAGAACCTAGTCTAGAAGAAGAACCAACCTTCATTAGTCTGCGCATTGGAGACCATGAGGTCAAAATCGGTACCCCTTCCCAAATGCTTGAATTCAAAAATTCGTTCTTTCAAATTGGCAACAGATATGAATTGACCCTCAATTAGAATAGAGTCGTAATCTTTTGCACTTTTAAACTTATAATACACAGCCATTATTTTTTTTTCCCTTTCCGGCCTTCCTCTGATCTAATTGCAGACCAGCTTGACCACAATGAACAAATTGCCCGGAAAAAAAAGCAGCAAACTGAATTTAAAATGCCGAAAATTAAAAAAGCAGGCCTGATATTGAGCTAGAACAATAGAAATCATAGACATGAGTACAAGCAATCCTTGATGTAGATAACGCTCTATTATCCCATCAAGAAACGATCTTTCCGGAAGGGAAAAGAGGAAGAGCTCGAGATGAGTTCTCCGCCTACCCCTTTATGTTCCGAACGAATAGAACAGCGATCCAAACAGCAAAGAGCCACGATCCGCAGATAAATCCCCAAGATCGCCAATCGCCCTCGGCCGCTACAAGAGGAGAGAGGCTTCTGCGACAAGAAAAACCCCTTCGATCAAAGGGATTCAGCCGGAGGAGGAGAGATTGGATCCCGAGCTCACTAGACTGCCATCGCCAGAGCAGAATCGCCCGAAGCCGCGGCGTATCCGAGGATCCCCTGAACTACCACTCCAATCGGAAAAATCGAAAAGAGAACGAAGAAACGACAGCTTCTACAATCGAGAGAACCCCAAATCGAACGGCAGAGGGACCTGGATGGATCAACCAGGGAAGGATCCGTAGAGAACTCGAAGCGATGGACAGATTTAAGGGGTGGAATCGGATCGAAGAGAGGATGGGGAGAAAAAAGGGGTTAGGGTTAGGGAATCCCCGATCCTCCCCCTCTATTTCTCCAGCGCTCGGAGATGAAGAGGTGGGGAACGAAAAGAGGGAATCCAGTTTCCTTTAAGGAGCATCCCGGCGGCAGGCTTATCTTAATTTTTCACGAAAAAAAAAAAATCCTTACTTTACCAAAGAGGTGGGGCCCAGAGCAAAACGGTAGAGAATGAAGGCCACTGGAGTGGAGATGCATGCCTCTTTGTCCTTTTCCATTTGGGCTGGGTCTTGCAGGAGTTTAGATGGGACTCTAATATGATTAGAGTTTAAACTTTAGATTAGAAGAAGGAATAGAGGACTCATGTTGTCATTTGGTTTGGCAATCCATTATGTTCTATTGGATTGTAAGTATTTGTAGTTGTGGTATTGAATTGCATTTGGTTATAAAGCCAATGACGGTTATCTGCAGCACCAAGTTTGGCAAAAAGTTGTGAACATCAAGGTCATGTATATTGGCATGACAACATTGCATGCTTTGGTATTGCAAGAGTACTAGTTTCATGCAAGTCAAAAGTGTTGGCTTAGTAAAGCACGACATCGGGTTATCATAATGACTTGGCGGGTGAATTAGGCATTTCCCATACATAAAATAATTGCTCTTTTGATGCTTTCGAAGATCCCATGCATACCGAGTCATATGAATTATGCATGTTGTACATGACTAAATGTGGATGACATGCCCTCGCAAACAACAACAACAAAAACAAATGAATTATACATGTTTCTTGACATGCTTTGCTATGTATTATAAAATTTACCAGAAAAGCATGTTGCCTCACCCCCCCCTCAAAAAAGAAGAAGAAGAAGAAGAAATCTCCTCCACCTTTTTAAACTCGAAAAATAGTTTATCGAGCCTCAAATGTATGCTTGGGCTTGGGTTGATCAACTTGGATTATAAGGCAAAACATAATGCATATTTAGATAGAGCCACACATGTAGTGAACTTGCCAACCACTTATTATGTCCACAGAGATTATCTTTATCAAGTCATTCCACTCATAAATAAAATTCAAAGTTTAGAATCCCTCTTTACTGGTAGGTTTATTTCAATTGGCTAGATATTGTAATCAAAAGTATGAGTTCATTATTTTATTGAGTCTAAAAAATTTAGTCTAATCATGACTTGTACATAAAACAAGCCTATTTTAGCTTGAAGCAAGACATGTCAGAACTTTTATAACTAATGAATGCTTGGAAGAATGAACATTTATAAAGAATCAATGGAACTATAGACCACGATGATAGAGATGGAAGAAGAAGAAGAATGGTGAGATTGTAGATTGAGTGTTTGTCTACTCTCCTTTTGAAAGGATCAAGATCTTTTATCTTACCAAATCAAAGTCGATGATGACATTCTAAATTAAGAATACATAACATTGATCATGATATACATTAAGAAACCAAAAATCATGTTTCTTTGAAACCTCCTAACCTTTCATCAAATAGCACAATCATCAACATTTATAATAGTATTAATGTAGCAAACTATATCATAGGCATGTAAATTAAAAAAAATGATATCATTGATCATGGTCTGTATATTATAAAATATGTATGTACTAAAATTCAATATATTTGAATGCTTCAAATTATAAATCATGCAAGCATCACATGATATTTGGTTCCAAGATAATTTTTATGATGTAGTTCATAAGCAATAATATGGATCCTCCATATGAAATCTCTATCATCGATATTAGATTGTTAGGATTAAGCCTTCAATCCTTTTGGAAGAAGAGTACAACTTGTAGATTGAAATAAAAAATTTAGGATATGAAGGCCGAATGCACGTGTGAGTGACTTGGTAAAGAGCATTCTAAAATAACAAACAACTATTATGAATAATTATAAGGATGAAAGTTAGCAGCGCCAAGATTGGTAACTACGAGAGGCCAGCCATCTAGGCACATCGCCCTTTTATCCTAAGATTTTATTACTTCTGTGCTAACCATGTTTCTTCAGGGTTGTGACTTGTGAAGCTTGTTTGTTGTATAAATCATTGTTCTTGGGCAGAATGGAGATTGGAGATTTATCAAGTAGATGTTGAATTTTCGATGACTCCAATGTATCTTTTGCAGATTATGTGCAGGGCAGATTGAGGTGGTAAAAAGCTTTTACCAAGACTTGTATTCATTATACATGCTTGTCGCTCGCTTAACCTTAAAAATGAAATGAAGGGGCATTGATTAGACCTGCATGGTCTAATCCATGGGTCTAGATTCCATGGGAAGTCGTCGTCGTCTTCATCGTCATCCTCTTTTCCTTCTAAACCAAGAAATTAAACCAAATTAAACCAAATCAACTGAAACATAAATAGGTACAACCAAATGCATCTAAATCAAGACACTAAGTGCGACGAAAGCACCAATCTAGATCACATGGTTAGCCAATCAATTCACCATCTGGCTGATCTGGTTCCCTTCCTAGCGTGTGTGAGGCCTTGAAAGAGCATAGGTCATCTACAACAGACCATTATGTCTATTCAAACCATTTGTTCTGGATTTGTCAGACAAGGATATGTTGGCATTTATTCAGAACTTGCCAAGTTGGTGACTAACATAACAAATAATTGATTGAAGTTTAATGGAGAAGTCCTGAATAGGTAAGGTAGCTTCAAAACATCACTCCACATTCAATAATTCTCAATCCACTATAAATTCAGATAATGAAGTAAGATCATACAATACAATAAAATTACATGAAAGTTTCTATTTCTATTTGTTAATCTACCCTGAAAGGTTGCAAGTTCCTTATAATATAATGTCAAGATCAACTACTAAATAAAGTATAAAGAGCTGAATTACTTCAAGGAATCAATACATAGGTTGCAGCAGATGTTCTAAAATGGCGGTAGCTTTTCTAGTTCCACAATCCAGTAGTTATCAGGAGCTATTTTTCCAGTTCCCCCGTTCACAATCCTGAAGTAATCAGCAGCATCACCCCTGCCAGAAAATAAAGATAGAAGCTCCAAAGGAACAAAACAAATTAATTGGTTGTCACCCTGCAATGTAATGACAGTGAGCTCTCAATGCTAAGCCAAATTAAATAAAAATAATGATGGGAGCAAAAATGTCATAATTTGTGATTGCATGCTATGGTATATAGTAGAAATAACCAAAAGCAGCAAAGCAAATTGGCAACATTGCAGAGTCATGGAACCACAGGTTAACTATTTTGTCCCCAATACCAGTCATTATCTTACAACAATCATAAGATAAACAGAAGTACAATCACTAACTGTGAGGACCCGTGCGGGCATGTGTTTAGTCCCACATTGGTTATTCGCTGGGTAGATCTTGAGTACTTATACAGGATCAAGGAACCCAAATAATACCTGCCGGCTAGCCATTTTGGATGAGGTCTTGGGTTGCTACAAATGGTATTAGAGCAGACCCGGCCCATAACTTATGTAGACTATAGGACATTGCAACACGGATCCATTGGAGCTGACCACAGGCCGATCGTGGTATTTATGATTAGATTTGAATAGATTTAAACCCTTAGCCTGACGAGAATGTCATGGCTTAAACGGGGGAGTATGTGAGGACCCGTGCGGGCGTGTGTTTAGTCCCATATCGGTTATTCGCTAGGTAGATTTTGGGTACTTATACAGAATCAAGAAACCCAAATAATACCTTCCGGCTAGCTATTTTGGGTGAGGTCTTGGGTTGTTACAATAACCAAACAGATTGTAATACTGGCAGATCATACAAGTTTAAGTTAACATCTAGTCAATTACATTACAGGTGAAGAGAACTTATTAGACATTCTTTCAACTGGAAACGCTGCCTCATAATAAACCCAAAGCCATGCCACATATATATATATGATGTCTAGGGCAAATGACCCTCAAAGACTTTACTGGTGATCTGTTTCTAGGAACGAACCAGTATCTTTAGTCAAAAAAAGGCATTGAAATATGATCAGCACTGGCAAGTAGGAAAGCAGATACCATGCCAAATACCGCCCTTGTCATTGGGTTGGAGTGCTTCAGCTGGAAATTGATGGTATTTGTCATAGCTCCAATGCAGGCAGCAACAACTGCTACTTCATCTGGAACAAGAATTTTCTGGGCAACCAGCACAAAGGAACACCAAAGAGCTCAAAGAGTTAGTTAAAGGACTAAAAACTATAGACTTATTTATAAGCTAAAGATGCTAGCCTGTTATAATTTTGTCCTATCAAAGCAGAGGGCAGGGATCAAATCTCCATACCAAATAATATAATAAGATTTTCCGTACTGTCCCATACCAAATCAAGCACATATCATACCAATTCGGTATCGGTATATAAGACGTACCGATACTTGGTATACCGAACTGGCTGTGTGCCATACCATGTTGACACAGTAATAGTGTAGCACTGGTACAATACTTCATACCGAAATAGCATACTTTGTAATATAATATTATAAACATATCGAAGCAATGCACTTTAATTTAAAATCTAGCGATTAAAACAAAACCGATAGAAAAGCAGTAAAAGGAAATTATGAAATCTGATATTAGTTTGTGTCTGCCAATATCTTGGGTTATATCAGTTGATATTGGCTGAGAAAATAAGGGCCACTGTTGTTGCTAAGTGCCCAAAATGCCGACACAACAGATATCATCACAGATATCTCAGATGAGATGCACAAGATGAATGGAAGGGGGCTGGAGTTTATTGTTGTTACCTTATACTGCATTGTTATCACAACTCTAGCAATTCTTTAAGCTTCTTATTTTCTGGTATTATTTATGCCTTTTCATAATTACTAAATGAGTGTGAAGAAATAGCAAGCACTTAAAAAACAAGATCTGAAAATGCAGGAAGTTTGCATGAAGATATGAATTAAAACTGCCAATAAACACTTTCAGCTAGTTGATGAATGCCCTCACTAAATGTCTTAGCAGAGGGCAAGGGAATTCAAATTATTTTCCACGCATTTACTTTTCATATATACCATTGCTTAGACACAAGAAAAGAGATCCATAAGTCCAACAAACCAGTATAAAGCAGAGATAAGAAACCAATGCAGTATATAATTTGTTTCATGATATTAACAGGCCCACTTAATCAATTTTGTGAGCCTAAAACTGCATTTAATTGCAAAAATTAATTGAGAGAGATATGAATGCATGTATGCATAAGGAGAGTTGATGGAAAAGCATACAAATTTCAGGTTCACTGATAAGTTTTGGCATACTCTTTCATGTCAAGTTTTTAAATTTCGGCCAAAATAGATTTTTTTGTCTCTTTCGGAACCTTTGATTGCTAAGCAAAAAAAGGTGTTACCACCAAGGCAAACCCAAGTTAGTAATTATCCATTTACTATTAAATCAAAAAATTCAATAGCAACACTATTTTATTCCAATGAATCATGCTGAAAACTTTATTTATCATTACAATAGTTATAATTGCCATTGTCTCTCCCGTGACTTAATATTATTTAACATCAAGTATAATTGTTGTGATAGCTATTATAATAGAATATCATAGAATATAATGACATTATTTTCCAGAATATTGTTTGAACATTAAAGAATATTTTTCGACTGGTATTATTTTTAAAAAAACTTATAAATATTTTGAATTTTGAAAATAATATTATTTTTATTAGAAAATAATATTAATGATGAAAATAGTAATCATAGCCACTGTTCCAATAATAGATTGTTATAATAGTTAATGGTCAAACAATATCTCTTATTTAAATAATTGTTTGTATATACTAGTTATGATGCACGAGCATATTCACGTCGCTGCTAAAGATTTTAGATTTGAAACAATTTAATTAAATCCCAAATTATAAAAAAATGAAAATAATTAACTTGCAATTATGTTTAATAAATTATATCTCACTTTCATGGATACTAAGACATAACTTTACAAGTTCTTGATGTCACGCCCCGAATCCGGACATTTTTTTTTTTTTTTTTTGTTTTGCATCCCAGATCCGGCTCATGACATGGCCGTGCTATTGTAGGTTGCTGCCCACAATCAGGGCCGGCCCGAGCCTTAGGCGACTGAGGCGGTCGCCTAAGGCCCCGGGCCAACGGAAGGCCCCCGGAAGGTGAAGAGAGAGAGAGAGAGAGAGAGAGAGAGAGAGAGAGAGGGAGGGAGGGAGGGACCGTGACCAAAAGGAAGCAAAGGCCCCATATAAAACGGGATGAGCTGGCTACGAGTCTTCCCCCTTGATGGAAGGGAGGTGGAGAGTTTCTTGGCCTGCAGAGGGGAAATTTAGGAAGTTGGGGACGGTAGTTTTGTTTTGGATGGAGAGAGAGAGAGAGAGGGGAGGGATTTGGTTGGCTTGATACACGCCTGAAGCCACTCTTACCTTTCATCCCTTCTCTTGTTTGGTTTTGGTCTTGGTTTTCCTTCCCTCACATTACTCCTGATCCAGCTGGGCCATCAGGAAGAAAGGGGGATTGGAAATGGACTTCTTGGAGGGTGGAGATTCTTTTAATTTTCTCCTCTCGGTTTCTTCTCCCCTCTTGGGTGGTAGAGAGAGAAGGAGGGAGGGGGTTGAATGGCTGCTGTGCTGTGATGTTGCGGTTGCTGCTTGGGTACTCACTTGAAGGGGAGATGGAGGGATGGGACTTTTATTAATTAGATGGAGTCAATTTCCCATAATGCCCCACTTTCTCTTATAGAGAAGCTCCTGGAGAAATTCTTTTCTTTACCATGACCATGAAGTGCCATGGGATGACCTTTTCCTATTCCGCTCTTGCTTGACATGATAAACAAAATTGCCAAGCATTATCTCAGTTATTTAATCAGTTTTATGGCCCTTCTTTTAGGATAATTACTTTTCTGCATTTCCATTCAAAAATAATATTAAATTAAAAAAATTTCTGGCCTATCTTTGTTAGATTCATGTACCTTTGTTGAAATAGTGTACTTGATAGCTATCCATTTTCATATCATTTTTTTAATATTTTATATTTATTAAAAAAATTTATTATTAAAAAAAAAGGCCTCATTCATTGGATTCGCCTTAGGCCTCCAAATGTATTGGGCCGCCCCTGCCCACAATAACACGCAGCCCATGATAACAATATTATTTTATGGAATAAAACCAAATCCGATCAAGTTTATTGACTAACCATAAAGAAGCAAATACAGTGCATCTAATCAAATACTTGAGTTTGCAATATTACAACCCAAACTTATTAACATAGATACTTCTAAGAGTCCCTATAACTATGCTTCCACTCCAATTTTCATTCACTCTTTTCCGCTCCAAATCGTCTTAATTATCTGAAATAAATAAAGAAAACAACAGGGAGGTATGAGCTTGCTACTCAGTAAGTAACCATGTACTATCCCATTAGATCAAGCATAATTTTTCTCATGCCAATGCATCATTTGAAGAACTTAACAGAAAATAAAGCATTTCATAGATAAACTATTCAAACAGGTTTAAAAAGCAAAATATGCTTCAACCATGCAAGTTCATAAACATGATAATGCAAGTCTTATAAAAATGTTGCCATTCATCCATTCTTTATAAATCTTACTCTTAGACGGATGTACTGCTATGGTCACTATAATCCCGTGACAGGGTTCGTATTCGTAGTCGACAAGTTTTATAACTTATTCTTATTCGTTACCAACTTTAACCCGTTGGCAGAGGGCCATATTCGTTGGATGCTAGCTCCAGAGGGGTCGACTGACCTCTATTTCTAGAGGTGGGCATAGCTATCTGAGAGTTTATAAATCATTATTCTTTTTCATAAGTCATACTTTCATACATAGGTTGGAAAATGACAAATGGCATCGTAATGTATAAAATTCATGATCATGCCACAAATCTCATTTTCATGCAATTTATCATAACCATAATTCATCGTAATGTATAAAATTCATAATCATGCCACAAATCTTATTTTCATGCAATTTATCATAACCATAATTTATATTGAAATATTTATGAAGGATGCAATTTAATCAAACTCATTAATCACATGCAATCATATGCTTGATCCTATTTTTAAGAAAATACATCATAACAAATATATTTTTCATTATTTTATTCTTACAATTAAACAGTGATTTTTAAATTAATAAGATCAGTGCCAGGGTTACTTACCTTGATTCGCTCACGAATCTCTAGAACCAGATGACAATTTCACTGTACCTATCATCATCATAGAGGACAGATTATTTACTACTCATTCATCATTTTTTTATTTTTAATTTATTTATTTATTATTATTTCATTTCATTTAAATACATCTATTACCTTAATTCTCTATTTATTTAATTACATATTTATTATTATTATCATTTATTTTATTTTTCCTTTTCTTTTTTTTTCTCCCGACGCTTTCCCTCTTCCCGAAGCTTCCCCTCTTCTTCTTCTTCTTCTTCTTCTTCTTCTTCTTCTCTCGCCCCCCCTTTTTCTCCCGTAAGGGAGGTCGGGCTCGAGAGGGTCGAACGGCAGCCGGCGACGCCCCTTCGGCCGATGCGCCGCCGGTGGCCGTCGCCCACGGTGCCTACGGCGCCCGCAGCTGCGGCCGTGGCCGTGCCCTCGGTCCGCGGCAGCAGCCGTGGCCGAACCCACGGCCTGCGGCTGGCGGTCCCCGGCCTCCGGCGCCCGCAGTCGCAGGTCGTGCCTGCGGTCGGCGGTCCCCGGCCTCCGGCGCCCGCAGTCGCAGGTCGTGCCTGCGGCCCGTGGCCGGCGTTCCCCTTCCTCTTTTTTTTTTTTTTTTCTTTCTTTCTTGCTTCTCACCCAGGGAGACAGGCGTGAGTTGCCCCCTTTGTCCCACCAGAGGGGAGAAGGGAAAGGCTCTGATCCGGCTGCAGTCCCTACCGATGACTGGCGGTGGCTGCGGCCGAAACCAAACGGCACTTATGGCCGGGAGCCGGCGGCGCAGACGACCACAGGTACGCCTTCTTCCCCTCTTCTTCTTTTGTTTTATTTCATTATTATAAGGTAAAAAGGACACAGGGTTAGGGTATACCTTGCTATAAAGAGAAGCTGTGGCTACTCTCTCCGGCGGCACTGGTGCGAGCTCCAAACCCTAGCAGCGGAGGAGAAGAAAGGGGTTAGAGACAGAGTGGGGTGGAGAAGGAGGAGTGCTTGGTGGATCTCAGATGCGGTCAATGGGGGGATTTTACAAACGGCTATGCTCATTCACCGCCGCAATTTCAGCGGCGGTTGCTCGGATTTATCGGCTATTCAAATGGCCGCCGCGGATCTCGCCCCCGTTATGCTCGAGAAGGCGCAGCCGAGGATTCTGGCATCTCCTCCGGCTTGGGCCTCACACTTGAATTATTTCTTTCTTGCTAAATATTTTCCCTTATTTGTTTTGGAGGTAATAGATTTTTTCCTATGTATTGCCTCTACTCCTTTTCCTATTCTCCAAAAATCTGGCAATGTTATAAATCGAGCATGTTTTAAATCTTTTGAGAGAGAAATTTAATTGAAGTTATGATATAAATATTTTAATCTCTATTTTAAATCCTTAGCAATGCAATTTGATTAAGGCTATTTTTTAAATTTAAAAATAAAAAATGAATTATTTTTGTGTAGTTTAAGGATTTATAGATGAAAACATAACACACCCTCCGGGAGACCATATTAATGGCTACTCTAACTTGTTAAAAGTCATGATTTAAACCATGGTTGAATCCAAAATGTACATTCTTATATCTAGGCTTATAAGGCTCGAATAAAACAAAAAAATATTTACTCTGAGAAAAGATTACCGCCCCTCGAACTCTAACCAGCCAAAAGACTTTTAGTACTCGTTTGGTTCGCATAAAAAAAAAAGAGAGAAAATATTGTCAACAAAAAAATAAAAAAATATCTCTTATTTGCTTGAAGTTTTTAAAAGAGAGATAGAGCCACCAAGGTGGTAGCCTGGTGGTAAAGGGGCGATAATTCCACCCAAGTTGTCCGGATCCGAAACGCACGGGCGTCGATTAAAATAAGGGACCGGATACCCCATATCCGGATGGCTTGTTGGCGAATATGCTTTCCTTTCACCTATATTGAGGTGACGCTGGGGTGACATACCCACACGTGAGGCGGTGAGCCCACGGGTCGGGGAAGGCATGCGAAAACCTGCGACCTGTATCGAACATTTCGTGATGGAAGGGGGCTCAGTAGGGAGCTACTACGCGGGTGGGCTGGTCCCTCCTCCCTCCTATTCTTTTACCAAAAAAAAGAGAGACAGAAAAGTAGTATTTTCATGGGAATAGAATTTTTATATTTTAAGAAAAAAATTCATGAAAAATATGAAAAATCTACTTTCTATTAGAAATTAAATTTTTTTTCCAAAAATACACTTAAGCATTTAAAATTCATGGATAAATATTTTTAAGAATATAATATATATTTTATAGAATTTTTCTTAAAAAATACGCTCAATTAAATATAAATCACTTTAAATTATACTATTGTTTTATCAATTAAATATGATAAAAATATTTTTTTCGAGCAACATATTCTAAAAATCATATTTCCCAAGAAAAAGCATTCTAGTTTTAAAAAATTCTTTCCGCGAGTCCTTAATCCGGCAAAAACAGTTTTTAGCGGGTTTCCATCCGAGGAGGAGAGCCGGCATCAGCTCAAACATGGCGTCAATTTCTGGGGTTTTAGCCGTCGCCAGACGACGTTTTTGCCGTCAAACCCCAACGTCTTCCCTCACAGTTGCGGCGAACTCTCTCCTTGCCAAGCTGCTACGGGAGTCGGAGCCGGGCATCAAGATCGCGCTGGACGCGGAGGAGGAGAGCTTGACGGCCCAGCGCGACGCCTCCTTCTGGCAACCCCTAATCGCCGCCCTCCTCTCCTCCGCTCCGAGGAAAGCCCAATTGGTAAAGCTAAAACCACCCCATTCTATTTGATTTTATTCCTTTTGAATGATTTTATTCTCCGTTCTCTCCGATCTTTACAGTTGACTGGAAAGAGATTTCGTGTAATAATGATTGAAATCTTGTGGAATTTTTTTATCTTTACAGGATACCGGATTAGTCTTTTGTAATTATTTAGATTCAGTTAGTAGATTTTTAAATGAAATCTTTGTTTTGAAATGCAAAATGGCGATTCCTAGCTTGAGTCACGTTCATAATTTGATATTCCCAGCACTCTGACTGGCGTGAAACACTGAATCTTATTAAACAACTTTGGAGTATTAGGGCACAAGAATGGGATGCTAAACATGTATAAACTGGATGATTGTTGTTGTAGAACTTAAATGTTTAGTTGAATATCTGGAGGTGATACTGTTTTACTCGCTACTACTTGTGTGAAAATTTTCTTCCTGAAATAATGTTATTGCATTTCCATGATTAGAAGGAAATTATAATAATTCTAAGGCTTATATCTAACTCTCTTATTTTTTCAAGAATTTTGATGAAATAGCCCTCCTCCTGAAATAGGTAATGGATTATGCCATGTTTATACCATGCCTCACTAGCATGGTGCTGCTACAAAGTGTAATGTTTGTTCGGTCTCGTGTTCAAGTTCACAAACTTGGCGTGTAAGATATTGATGTCGGTAGATTCATGTGAAATTGGCAATCACTCATTGACTTCACGCACTATCACCTTTACCTATGGACAACCTGGGTTTTGCCAACTTTATTTAACTTGGTGAAATTGACAATTTAAGCATTGATTCTGTGTTGATCTATGATTGGTTTGGGATTTGAATGTCATTTATTTCCATAAGTGATTTTAGGCTCTCTTCATCTGGAGTGACATCTCCCAAAATTGATATGTCCTCTTGACTTAGCATCTCTACCAACTTTGACTTACCCTCTCTTGTCAACCATCCTCCTTGGTCCTCTCATCCCCTAGACTGCATTCCACCTCTTGATCCTATTTTCAGTGTCCTTGATTGCCACTGTTCCCTTCATCATTATCCTTAATTTCTTATTGGCTTATTCAAACCCTGAACCAGCCATTAATCATTCTCTCTCTGCTCTCATTGGTTCACCCCTTCCCTAGCTGTAACTTCTCTCTCCCAACCGTTGACATGCACCTTGTCCCTCCATATTTTGGTCAACCTATAGTAATTTCCTACTTCTCACTTCCTCTCCCTTAGGCTTTGGATCCTAGCCCATCCCCCATCTCTCTCTCTTGCCCCCCCTCTCTCTCTCTCTCTCTCGATATGGGTCCTTTGCTCCTAGCCACAACTCAAGGGGCCTCTTTCCTGAATCCTCTTCCTCTACTTAATTGACCTTAGCTCTCATGCCCTTCTGTGCAAGTATTCTTCTTCTCTTCTTCAATTGTAACTTGGATTATGGAAAGACTGACTACAAATCACTAGGGTAATTTAATGTCATCGATCACTTTGAATTTTTCCCCTCTATATTTTTTGATGGGGACTGCAATATAGAGGTCAAGTGATCACATGGTACACAAGCTAGCACCTAATGGATTTTATTTGGAATATCAAAATATCAATAAATAGACAATCATCATCCAGAGCCTTTTGTAAATTTTTAGAAATAGATAACTTGAGTAGAAAGTTGGAAAGAAATTAGAATATTCAAAGAAAAGGAAAATAAGCTATCAAGCGGTGCTAATAAAAAAGCAGTTGCCTATGGTACTTAATTAATAATTAGCTTATAAGCAACAACTTGGCACTAACAAAGTAACAATAGTATTGAAGGAGGAAGAGGAATAGTAGCAGGACAGGTGGCATGAGAAAGAAGATAAAAGAAGAGAGAAAAAGGGAATAGTAACAAGGGGAGGAAACGTAGTAACAGTTGATAGGAGCTAGAGGAGGTTAAGTAGAATAGGATAAGGAAGAGCAGCAGTAGGCAGAGGAGGAAGAGTAGTAGCTGTAGTAGGGGTTAGAAGAAGAAAAGGATGGGAGTCAAAAGGGAAAAGAAGTACTTTAATCTTCTGTCAGCTGTAAACACTAAGGGCATGTTTCCCACTCTGCCTGTTATTCACCTATTCCAGTGCTTCTACTTCCTCTCTCCTCTTTCTCTTATTGCTTAAGCTTATAATCTGCTTGTGGTGATCACATGCACCCCAGCCAGCCTTTGCTAGAGTTTATGACCTGCTTGTATATATCCATGTACGCCCTAGCCTGCCTTCTTGGAAGATAACCTGCCATCCTGCTTGCCCATCCTATGTAGGCACACCTAAGCTTGTATAGACTATTTGAGTGCCAATTAAGTGACTATGCCACTTATAGCAGGCTACTTATCTAGCTAAGGTGCACTTTCTTTTCCTTTTTTCTCCCCAAGCAACATATTCTAGATCTTCATATGCTTTGCTTAGCTTTATAGTTTTTTGGTTTTCTTATGTAATTTTTTTTTTTGCTGAACCACATTCATGTTCTTGTGCACCGAAGCTACATCCAATTCTGATGTAATTAGTTAGGTTTTGGAATCAAAGTCTAGTAGTTAAAGGTGCAGCTAAACCAATTTCATGTAAGACTTTGATTTCTTCATTTTGCCCTATTCTTAAAGGCTAACTCATGTTTAAGGCATTTTCAAAGCCCACTATTGATATTTCTTTGATTCTGATTTTCATGTTATGAGGCTTTTGTGAACCAAAATGTCACCTAAGTTCTTGGTTGCATAACATTAGCTTCATAATCTTATTTTATTATTTCTTTGGTTTTGATACGTACATGGCAATATCGGACTATCCCACTAGCTACTTTCTGCACAATCTCTTACTAGCTGGTAGCAGCGCTTCTGACTTCTTAGTTGTGGGAATTTATATAGATTTTTGCAAATCTAAAATGCATTTGGCATCACTATCACTTTTCTTTTTAAAAAAATTGAAACAAGAATTTTATTCCCATTTTTTTTTTATTTCTGGCAACAAAAACATGTTTAGTAGTCCCTATTTTTTCACAACCAAAAAAAGAAAGCATGTTTGGTAAGCCAAAAGTAACAATTCAAAGTAGTTGTATTTTCCCTATATTCTCTAAGATGTATTTATCGACTATAACAACCACAACTGCTATAGACATCATAGTTAACAAGCCCAAATTCATAACTCGTTGACCTAAAAATTTTGAAAACATAACAATATTGTAATCAACTATAGCCATACAAAAGTGAAAATATCAGTTCAGTGAAACATCAAATAGCATCTAATTAGCCCTATTCTCTCTTTGCCATATATTATTGGCTATGTTATTTTGAATTTGATTCACTTGGTATGTTTGACTTTGTGAAACATTTACTTGGACTCTCTCCTACGATGTGCTGCCTTCTTGAGGTTGTACATCATCATCTACTATAATGGCCTCCCTCTCATATTACTCAAATAAATGATCTTTCACGGAATGCATATTGCTAAAATTATGTATAGTACATCATGCAGTTACGATTGTGTGCATAGTTTATAAGGAGGTATTTGTTTAAGACTTGGGAATCGAGCTTTTAGTACTTCAAATCAATGCTTGATAACACTGTGCAGTGATTAGTTCTGTAGTTAAATAGCTCCTCTATTTTAGTAGGATTCCATTCTGCTTCCTTATAGTCGCTCAAGTGGTATCATTCTCCACGATATAACGATAAAAGACCTGTCATATTAGGGACCCCAACTCAGCGAGATGGTACTTCTTCTTACATTATTTACATAACTAAAGAAAAGTAATATAAGATAATATCAAATTATCTTCAGGGGGTAAAGAAAATTTGCATTCTGGGTTTGTGAGGCACTCCAGAAAGATTCTAGCATCATTTGCAGTTCCTTCCATTCCATCAATACATATGTAAAGCACGTGTTTAACGTTGAATGCACATGCAGGTATAATATTTTGTGTTGGATGTATCCTCTTCCCACGATATAGAATTTGCTCATCCACTGGGACACATGCAGCAATATGTCTCCCATCTATAGCTCCAATATAGCTCTGCATAAGATAAAAGCACAAAATGTTATTCATATTATATAGCAAAATTTATAAAGTTGTTGGTTAAAATAAATTACCTTAAGATATGGATAATATTTAGGATTGACTCGAATCTCAGGAGGAGTTATATCAAAAGATGGGGGAACAATTAACTCTTTGCCAATGTGAAAAATTGGTTTGAGAACTTTATTGAAGTGTCGGGATATGGTTTTTCCTGAGTGTTGAAATCTTTCTTCCATAACTCTATTTCGCTCATTGTGAGATATCGTCACCAAAAATATTGCAACTTGCTCCTCTATAGATAAAAACTTTCAATTTTTCAGAAGTTGTTTCTCCTTTAATAAGTTGCAAAAATCTGTAAATAAATGTGGCTCCATTCTGAATTAATTATGACATCTATTTGGATGACCTTGGAGCACCTCAACTATATATTCATGCCCTGTTAAGCAAGAGGTTCTACAAGGTTGCTTGCATAAATACTTGTCAAAATATTCAGCAATGGCTAAAATCAATAGCATCTCTTATGAGCCATCATTTATATTATAATCAAAACTTATCGGATGAGTTCAGTTGTAGCTATGAGATTTTGAGATGCCATCTCTCCAACCTGTCAACATACAGAATGATCTAAATGATTCCATCAAATTACGAATACTGTTATGTCAATCAAAGATGATTAGAGCACATAAAAAAATAAGTATCACCAAATATTACTTCACATCATTCTAACACATTACATGATTTTTTTCAACCATAACAGATATGCTTACTAATTTGCTAAACATTTATTTGTAACATCCATAACAGCCATATTAGGCAATGTTCTTGAAATAGGGAAATACTATCTTGTTGATTCGGGGTACCCCAATATGCCAGATTTTTTTTCACCATGTCATGGAGAAAGATATCACCTGAGTGACTATTGGGGAGCAGGACAGAATCCTATCAAACTAGAGGAGCCATTTAACTGCAGACACTCATCATTAGTCAATGTTATTGAGCGTTGCTTTGGAGCACTAAAGACTCGATTCCAATTCTTTAACAAATGCCTCCTTATAAACTCTGCACACAATGTTACATTGTAACTATATGTTGTGCTATACATAATTTTATCAAAATACATTTTGTGAGAGATTGTTTATTTTAGGATATAAGAGGGAGGACATTATAGTAGATGATGATGATGTGCAGCCTCAAGGAGGCAGCATATTGCCAAAGAGAGTCCAACTAAAAATGTCCCAACGTTGAATACGCCAGTTGAATCAAGTTCAAGATAACATAGCAAATAGTATATCTCAAAGAGAAACTAGGACAAATTAGATGTCTTTGTGCTGATATTTTCACTTTTGCGTGGACATATATTAATATAACAATGTAACCATGATGTCTATACTGATGGTAGAGATACATATATCTTAGAGAATAGCAAAGAAAATACAATTGCTTTGAATTGTTACTTATTTCTTACCAGACATGTTTTCTTTTTTCTGTTGTAAAAAAAAAAAAAAAACTAGCAAACATATTTCTGTTGTCAAAATTCTGAAAAAAATGGAAACAGAATTCATGTTTCTAATTTTTTTAAAAAAAGAAAAGTGACTATGATGCCAAACACATCTAAAGCTGTTATTTCCACCTTTGTCACTACAAATCCACATCCTTTTGTTCTTCCCCCCCCATCTTGAAAGGTGCATGGGTTTATGCACTAATACCTACCATTTGCCATAAATGCCTAATTTCTTAAATATATAACTAGTGATAAAGGCACAAAAATGAAAAATAAATTATCACTCCACTAGAATCATGGGAGGAAAACAACCCATAACAGGTTGTTCCGAGCACAAAAGGTAGGCTACAGAAACTTCATTGTAAGCAAAAGAAAGCTTTCTCCCTCTCTTGATACTAACACACTAAAATAACACTAGACTTGGAACTAACACACTAAAATAACACCAGACTTGCAAACTATGCTCCATTGCAAGCCAGATATTGCTCGCTTACCTTTCAATTAACAAGGAAGATTATACATGCCAAAATGACATTTTTTCCAACAAAAACGTGGGAATATATAAATAAATTGAACAATTAATAAAATCAAGAAGTCATGAATAATGATTCTTGATGAGTTGGAAAGATTATGTTGATGGAAGATACCTTATCCTTATTCTATTGCAAAGGTTGGGATCTGAAAAATAAAATCAGTAATTTTGCCCATGTAAAAAAATGCCTTCTTTCCAACCAATTAGGTTGGCCCTCAGAACACCCTGAAACAAGAGAACTGTCAGTTTTACATTGTCATGCATTAAGCTTGCAGAATGTTGTTGTATTTGATATTGCTGTCATCGCCTTTAATCCTTGCTTGCAGAATTCTTTGTGATGAATTGAGTAAATTAGAATTTGAGTGGGTGAAAGATCGATTGGTGGCTATATTACTTTATCCTAATCGAGTTTTTATCTACCACAGATAATTAGGGCTTTTTGCAAATTGTGTTCGTAACTCTGATAATATGTTTGGATTAGCAATTAGGACCCTTGGTGAAGTATTATGGTCAACCTATAACTGAATCCTAGTCTATACATATTCCTACTCCTCCACCTTTTACTCTATCAAATTTTACTGATTTTTAAGCCATGTAAATGCTACTGAATATGATAATACTTTGGGTTGTACACTAGACTGGACTTAGGCACATCACTGAATATTAAAGAAGCAATCTGTGAGTTTTTTTAGTTGGTAGTTTCCGTTATTTAGTTTAATCAAGGCCAAGACCCTTTTTTTGGGATCACTTTTCAATTCTCCCACGCCTTCCCTCTTCTTCTTGTTTTTTTTTTCTCTCCAGTCCTTATGGCAAAAAAGTTACAATAATTGAATAATCAGAGATATTTTGAAGCGATTTAACCTTAGATAAAGATTATGTATTGCTTTGCTTTTAGGCAATCTTTTCTGTAGTCTAACTACTGTAACCTCTGGGCTGTTCAGTCTTTAGAATTACCATAATATTTTGATGATCTTGTTTATTGGGTCATAAAAATTGTTCTTATATGGGTTGACTACCAATCATCAAAATATTTTGTAAAAATTGGGTTCAGCTTGAAGAATACATACTTAATTTTTTTAGCCTTTAGGTATGTATTGGTTATTTTCCTTGCATTGGAGCAGCTAACTTGGTTCAATTTGTGCGAACATTGTGCATTGAGCAAGACTAAATGAAAGAGATGCTTGGACTGGACTGCATTGTCTGGCAAATTGATTCAACTTATATTTTTTCACACTGAAATTGCTTAGATTGGGGTTTAAGTGGAAAATAAACATTCAGCTGAAGATGAAACGGGTGCATTATAGAACACTGTACTGTATAGGGGTTATTGAACTAAGGGTTCTACAGTGTTTCATGAAGGTAAACTAAAGAATATGAAGAGAACAAGAAGAATTTAAAGTGAAACACAAGAAATTACATGACCAAACTCGCTATGCATAGAAGAATGGTATCCATGATACATATTATAAGTGCAATTTGGATTAAAATGCTTCGATGGCTTGGTAAATAGAGAATTCAATGAAGCTGTATAACCTTACAAGTCTTAGTGTTTAGTTTGATATATTTTATTGATTTTGTTACACTTCATTGTTTAACCTTATCGATATAGTAACGATTTGGCTTGGAAACGTCAATATCAATATACATGCATGTTTAACCTTATCGATATAGTAACGATTTGGCTCAGACTTATCAATATCAATACACGTCCATGTTTAACCTTATCAATATAGTAACGATTTGGCTTGGAAACATCGAGTCAGTACATATATTTTCCAATCTATGGGCATATAATTTTCAGACGTTTAGTTTTCAGTTCAATATGATGGAACATGGTCAATATATACTTGTAACGGTAGACCTATTTCAATATTATAGTAGCGATTTCTATGCGGAAGTGTTAATAGTTGATATACGGAGTATTCAATATATGAGCAAGCAAAGTTACAACTTTTAGTCTAATTTATGCGAGTAGTTGAATTTACAAATGTCTAAGTCAATATTAAAATGCATGTAAATCAGTGTTAGCTAAAGTTTCTGTTCAATTTTTATCAACCATGTCTTTTTTTACAATAGTATATTCCTTTCAAGTATTATAGGTTGAATTTGAGCATGAGCCTTAACGCAACGGTAAGGTTGCTCCATTGTGACCTAGGTGTCAGGATTTGAAACATTGGAAATAGCCTCTCCGCACTCGAGGTGGTTGGGGGAGGGGGGGGGGGGGGTTGGTTAAGGCTGCATACGTATGACTTTCCCCAGACTTCGCAGTGGTGGGAGTCTTGTGCATCAGACCACTCTTTTTTAAGTATCATTGGTTTAATTTAAATTTCCATGTTGAATCAGCACTAAAATTTAAAAAGTGTCAGATAATTTAGCTGTTTGTGCTATAAATCCTATAACATTGGCATTTACATGCAATTGAGATGACTTTGGTTTTTGGGAAATGATATGGAGTTGGCACCTAAAGTGCAGCTCTAAAAGTGGAATTCAATCTGATTTCAGGTAGCATATGTAGTTGACATTTGAAAGTTTTGACTTCATCTAGAGTTGGCGACCTTTACCAATTTCACAATGGATGGGTGGACTCAGTATCTCAAGTGCCAACACCATGTGCTTCATGAAATGCGTTATTCGATATGCTGATTGCATGAGATCCATGAAAGAACAGAAATAATGCTTTTGTGGCATACTACTATGCCTTTTTTTCACTCCAGCATTCAAGCATAGTGAGGTACGGAAGTGGCAGGAGGCCATTCATTGCTAAATTTTTATAGGCTAGGGCTTTGTTTAATTAATTTTCAAATACTCTATTTTTTAAAAAATATCAGAATTCAAAGTGGAAAAGGCATGGCATTGCGATGTGGTCTTTTTTTATCAAAAAACCATGGAGTTTAAGAAGGACTTTCTAATTTAATAAATTTTGGAACTGCAATTTTTCTCATTTTAGTATTATAACCAAGATCGGCGGAATCGTCCCGAACTGGGCGGTTCCGGCAACGAAAATGAGACCCGTTGCTGGAGCCAGAGAAGGAGAAGGAAAGAGAGAGTGAGCGGGGGAGGGATAAGGAGAGGTCGGGATGCCGGCGGAGGCCGCGGCAGGCGAGGCTGCGAACAGTTTTCCTGTTTCGAATGAAATAGGGGTCCGACCGCGGCTTAAAAAATTTTGCTTACCGATTTCACTTAAAAATCGCAAAGTTTTTTAAGCCGCGACCGGATTCATCTTTCATTCGAAACAGAAGAATCGGCCGCGGCCTCACCTGGCGCAGCCTCTGCTGGCCCCCTGCAGCCTCCGACGACCCTCCACTAGCGTCCGCCGGTCCTCCGCCAGTCTTCTTCCCTCTCTCCCCCTTCTCTCTCTCTCTCTCTCTCTCTCTCTCTCTCTCTCTCTCTTCCTTTCTTCCATGGTACCATGCCCTTTATCGATATAGGCCCGGCACGGTCCGTACCGACTCGTGCCACTGAAAAATTGGTACGGTGCCTGGTACCAGTTCTTCCGACCTTGATCATAGCAAATTAGAATAAAAAATATTTCTTTATTTTCCAGTCATCCACACTTCGTGTAAACTTTAGCTAATCGATTTTTTCATTTCTTGATGTAATTGAAACATTAATCTTGTGTTATTTTTGGGATGTGAAGTAATTCATTAGAGGTATTTAATATCTTATTCTACATCTTCTGCTCATGCATGTATTTAGCAGGTCTTGGAATGGAAATTAGATAAACTATGCGGGGAGGGTATACGGGACTGGATCCCTTATTCAAAACTAATCTATTTCTGTGGGAAACTGGGCAACATTCCATTTGCAATGAAGGTCTTCACATCAATGGAGGCCCAAGGGATTAGAACAAATACTTGCACTTTTAACGCTCTGGTTACTTCTTGCTTGTCAACTGGCAATGTAGTTACAGCTTTGAGCTTGTTCGAGATAATGGAGAGGAATGAGAACTGCAAGCCTGACTTGGCCACTTACAATGCGTTTGTATCCATGTATTCGAAATATGGAGATGGTCACAATATGGTGGGCTGGTACCTGGCTGGAAAGAAAGCTGGGTTTTCCCCAAATATTCAAACCTATGAGTCCGTTATAACAGGGTTTATCAGATTGGAGAAGTATGATGATGCTGACCGGTTTTATAAAGAAATGATGTCAAATGAAATTTTGCCTAATTTAACCATATTGGAGTCCAAACTTGAAGGGCTCTGTAAACAGAAGGATATGCATGGTATCAAAGAGTTTCTGAAGTTTGTTGTAGATGGAGGGTGGGAATTGAGTGAACCCATGGCTGAGAAGCTTGCAAGAATGTACAAGGAGTTGGGCCTGGTCAAAGAGATGGAACAGTTGCTTGGGCTCATCAAACCAACTCTAGATGTGGGTGTCTTGTCACGAATCCATTGTGGCATGATAAGATTGTATGCCCTATCAGATAGCTTGGATGACATGGAATATTCAGTTGGGAGGATGTTGAAGGCAGGAATGACGTTCACCTGCCCAGAAGATGTTGATGCAGTCATCTCTTCTTACTTCCGACAGCAGGCTTTCACTAGGCTGGATTTGTTCTTGGACCGGATACGTTGCTCATACAAGCTTGCAAAATCTACTTATGATCTCTTAGTTTCTGGGTACCGCAAATTTGACTTGCATGAGAGATTGGGTTTGATTGTAAAGGATATGAAAAATGTTGGGTATGCATAGTTTCTAACAGTTGGTTTCAGTTGATTGCTTGCTCTTCTTCAACATCTGGTGAAATTAAGGGTGCTAAAGGGAGCAGCGCTAATTGTGTTCGCCGACTGCAGTTAAAAGGCTTACAAGAGACTGCATGTATTTCGGGACTAAATCGATGACTGGTCTAAAGAACCGTTTATTTTCAGAGTGGTTTCTTGATGTATTGATATCTTGGCTGCTGATTGGTTCATAAATAATAATAGAGGCAGGTTTTTATAGCTTAAGTGTGCCTATATGGAACAGTTATTGCCATTTAATATGGAACAGTTATTGCCATTTGATTTTGCAGTGTACATCTATTAGCGAAACAAATCAACAAAAAGAAGCTATAGAGTGCACAGCTATGCAAAAGCAAGCATCAAACAGGCTATTTGTTTGAACAAGTAAATGTGAAATTACTTGCAGAAGAGCTTGATAGACAAAAATTTGGTACGCTATTAAATAGACTTCTTATCATCGGTTGAGTGATGTGGTTGTGATACCAAGCAAGTTTACTTGTTGAACGGCTTGAAAAAGATTGTTACCAAAAAGGCATTCAAAAAATGATGGGGTGAACCATGTGGAGACTCCTATTAGCAGTTTATATTCAAAGTCCGTTGAAAATCGTATCTATTGCCCTCCTCAATCAGCAGTTTAGCTCTTGTACCGATTTGATAGCATTGATTTTCTTTTTAACCTACTAATGCAGCATTAATGCTCAACTTAAAGTGGAATTGAGATATATGCGCAGGGGATCAGAAATAAATGTATATTGTTGTAGGGATTGCATAGAATGGTGTTATCTGAGGTTTGATCATCTTTTGCAGAGTCAACTGAGATATGTTGCCCAATTCTAGAGGATGAGAAACTTGTGTTTTTTTCTCAGAACAAATGATACTTTTCCTTTTTGCTAATTTAATTGGATGTTGTGTTTGGTGGAAGTTGTATGGCACTGTGCGAATAGTAAAACTTTCACCTACTTGTTTGAGGTCGTAATCCTGATATAGCTGTATTCTACTTGTTTATTTTGGCTTGCATTTACTCAAATCAGAATTATTCTTATGTTGCCTCCAAATTTTTGGATGAGTCTGAGCAGGAGCAGGTCGGTCATGCATTCTTTGCGAAGTGACTTTCCTTTTTCCTCTTTTGTGTGTTTGTCTAGTCCCCAAGATCATATACAGGGATGGTTGAACAGTTGGAAAAAACAAAGCAGTTCTTATTCAGATAAACTCTTGAAGGTGTGGATATATTTGGATGAATACTATCATGGTACTTTAGTTAATCCTCAAATTTGATTATTTAATCCTACTAAAAGAAGAAGATGATATTTAATATGTTTATATCATTGTTATTTATAAACAACAGTGTATTGTAAAATTTGATCTCACAATCTATTTGATTGTTGGCTCTAGGTTTTGAAAATTTCCAATTGTTGGCTCTTAGATTTTCAAAGTTTGAATCAGTTCATAAGCGCAGTTCCTAACTGTGTAACAATTCGCCTATCTAGTTAGAGATGGTCCAATTTTCATATAATAAGAGCATCATAAGATGAAAGAAGCTTATTCTGAAGAAACACTCCCCTAAATACTATTTCACATTAAATATCAGTGCATATAAGGCAACATGATTGTCATTTAAATGTAGGAATGAATGAAGAGGGAAAAAGAAGTTTCCTTGCTTGAGACACAGAGAAAAAGAGAGGCATTCAACCAACCAAAAAACAAAAAAATAAAAAGAAACAGATCTTATTGAGGCCTATGGTTGCTTTATGTGATCTCTCTTTCTATGATCCAATTACATTTGGTCAACTCATGATTGAGTAATTAGAGTCCAAAATCAATGGGCCAAGCTATTAGATGTGATTTATTATTTTTAAATTACTTACACTATTGATTCATTGCTGACAAACTATTTTTGTTGCACATAAAAATAGAACAAAAAACAAATATACAGATCATCTTAAGATCAAAAAATTTATGGTCAATAGCTTGTCGGCACCTATCTCTTCAAGTGAGAGTTCTAAGTTCAAACCAGGTGATAGAATATTTTCAGAAAAGTTTATTGAAATTTATAAATGAGGCAAGGGTCGGGAGTGTATACTTCTACACCAAATAAGCCATTCAAAGACTCCCCAAATATGTAAGGCTCCCAAGTATGTGCTGCTATCAACTTGCCACTGGCAGTAGCATCCCAACTGTATTTCTCTGAAACAATGAAAGCTTTCTATAATTATTTTCTACAGACAAGTTCCTATTTTCATCTTCTACCTAGGATGATTATATCTGATCATTTCATCTAGAAGAGTAATTAAAAAAAATGATAAACAGCAAAATCAAAAAGGTTTTAAACGACAACATGTTTCAGGTTGAATGCACATCTGCACCTTGTTTTTAATCTTTTAGAACTTATTATGCCAAATATGAGCATCCCAAAAATGTTTGCATGCATAATAAACATCATTGTTTCTTTTCAAATGGGCTTGCTCTCCTTGAACACTTCAAGCAGGGATTTATCAAGGATGATTTCATTACCAAAAAATCCAGACTTAACTGTCAATAATAGTCACAACTGGCGGAACATCCCCTGGTTTACCAATTGCAATAATTTACAAATTATGATTTATTACCATATTAATGTCATGATTCACTAAAAGCATCGGGACTCTTTTTCATCTAATTGCTAATTGAAAAAGTTACAAAAGTTCTTTGAAACAAAAAAAAAGTATATGCTACCACAAACTCATCAAGAAATACTAATTAACTTTCTGATCCAGAGTTCTGATTCTCTTTAGGAGAAGCCCATTGTTGGCAAGCACGGGATTTTGTCCATGGATCAAGAGGGACTCTCTGAGGTGGTTGTGGAGTTGGGGGTTTAGCCTCTCGGAGTTCATTTTCCCTGTCAACAAATCTGCATATAAATCCAGATATGTAAAAAATTAATACTTCATAGCTGATACTGAACATGTACATACTGCTGGACAATACAAAACACATTCAGCTGAGAACAGGAAGTATTATTTATTGATATGTCATTCCTACCGTTGAGTGAAATCATATACCTTCTTCAAAGAAAAAAGAGTCATACATTATTTTTTCTTGTCTCGAATCATAAGTTGGAATCACATAAACTATTTTGATGTCATTTCATGTTTTTGTGTCTCAAAGGAATCATGACCTGAGTTGTTCAATCCTATATAGTGAGAATTAGACAAGCACTGGACCTAATGTTGGCACCGTAAGTGCATGAACAGTGTTAACACATGCTCTTGTACCAGATAGAAATATGCTAAAAAGTACAGGTGAATATGGTGTGGAATTACACCAGGGCAATGGTAGGTGCAACCATACAAGCTCATAAGAACTGTGTAAAAGATAGCGAGCACATGGTATGAGAAAGTTAGCTAATGAGCACTCCCAGAGCGAAACAGTTTTCACATCTCATCATCATGCTAATGGCCTGGGCATGCTTGGAGATGGTGGATAAGTTGCTTTGGTATCACTTATCAGTGAGTTCTACAACATGCACGATAAAGCCTGATATCAAGTTAAAACAGGTTTTCTAACGCAGCAAAATGAGATTTTGGCAAAATTCAGTCTTAGGTCTTTTGCTAACCTGTTGTGGTATAACTTGACTACCAACAAGTTCAGGTAGCATCTAATTTTGTGAGAAATGTTCGATGGCTAGATTGATTAAATTCAGCAGATGGGACTATTTTATTAATCACGCAATTTTTCTTTCTTCTAGAGCTTTTTAGCTTTTTCGTATGCTTGCTAAGGATGCTTCTTTTAGCTTGTGTACTAAAATATTTTTCTCATTAAAACTTACTTCCCCAGCACTTTTCCAAAGGTAAAGGTCATATAAATTTTGGGACAGCTGTAACTGATGAGATAAGTTATGGCAGTGGATAGTCATCTGCAAGAAAGGATATCCACAAGAGATTTAAAATAATGTAAAAGAAAATAGAAATCATAAAAAGAAGAGGAATAAAGAAAATCCATAACAAATTTATAAGAAGAACGAGAAGACTAAAGGAAGAAGGAAAAGTAATAGACTACAGTAATCATAAACACCTGAATTGCTTTCCTGTATTGTGACAAACACAACTCTACATGAGAATGACAGAGTATCCATGCATTCCATGAGATTTGAAAATGGAAGGCATAAATCATCCACCCTCCCATATAGCATGTGCTGAAGAGAATTAACATATATAAACATCCATGCATCATTCTCATGAAAAATAGATTACAAATTTTAGGAGAAACATAAAAAGAAAAGGTAAATTACTCAATATATGCCATAGGTGCAGCATCCCCAACTCGTATGCGAGTCCGAAGTAATCTTGTATAGCCACCTGCTCGGTCTCTGGTTTTCAAAAGAAATTTCTTCCATAAAAAAGAGCAATATACTTGGAAGAATGGATCATACCGAATGTTAATAAATTAAATAGTTACTTATAGCGATAAGCCAGCTCTGTAAACAACTTATGAAGGACATCATCCCCACGAACAAAAGCAGAAGCACGACGTGCAGCAGCAAGTGTACCCTGAAAACAATCAAACTCAAGACTTAACATAACCGTGGCTATTACTGAGAAATGTTATACAAAATAAATATCAGCTTTATTAATCATGCACCATACTAATCAAATAATACTGAAATGTTATTAGTTATAAAAGCATGCAGATTAAGTAAATGACAGATCTATCAGGAAGCAACTGTTCAACATGTTAGACAGCTGTTATGGGTGTCATGAGGATTTCAGACAAAGTGCTTGTCACGATATATATGAAGCAACTTTCCTTGCTCAAAAACATAAAACAGAGCAGAAGAAGAACAAAACTTGTGAAATAAAACCAAGTCAGAGGCATCTTGATCCACACCATAATGTACACATATGTCAGGTCTGTTTTCTTCACATTTGGATCTAGCTCTGGTATCATTTGACCCAGCATAAATGAATTGATCCTTTTTTCCTAAGAAGAAAACTATTGTTAATGGCAAATCTAGGAATAAGAAAAGAGAATAATGGCTCTCATCCTTTGCCACTAACAAGATAAGAGAGAACGGAGACCCCCAAAACTGATGCCTCAACTCGGTGATGAGGTAATGAAAAACAGAACAGAAAAAAATAAAGAAAGTACATATTAAAAAAAACGTTGTCATATCAAAGTCTAAAGGTGATTGCAGAATAAACAAACATAAAGGAACCTAATAGAATCTGCAGACTTCTACATAATTATACAGGACATATATAACCTGATTAAGATGAGATCAAGAAAAAGCCAACATGAAATACAGAATCAAGCAGAACTTTGTTTTGAAGCAGCAAAGATAATCAAGCTGACAAGGTAATGAGGAAATCCCCAAGAAACTACAAATTGAGAGAATGAATAAACAATATATAGTATATAGATAGACAAATAAATAAATAGATATAAAGCTGGATCAATAACAGAAAGAAAATTAGCTTAAATAATATTAAAGCAGTCTAGTTAGTTGCAAATCTTCAAATGCCCACCTTCACTATAGGCCACTCAACTATTCTTCTGTTTTGATCTGTCCAGATCTCCCGACTCACTGCATGTGAAAGTATAAGTTTGGTCTTCCAACATCTTTATTATGACTTGGATTGTTTCAAGCATTCAATCCGGTTTCTTTGTTCCAATTAGCTGACAAAAATTGCAAACTTCTGTTGGCATTTGTACCAAATGCTATGAGACACGGCACCTTGTCAATTTGTCACCAACTCACCATGCCACAAAGAATGCCCTTCTTGTCACCTCTCAAGACCCTACTCAAGAGTTTATCACTAGTTATGTTCAATCTAGAATAGTTTTGCTTCTGAAAGCTCGTACTCTAGATAATTCCAGACTATCTTTTTGCTAGACATAATGCATCCATATCACTGAGAATACTTATAAGAAGGATTTAATGGAAGGACTCCAACTTGCTACCACTTTTAAACCCTAAAACATTCTGCCTCTTTTTGAGCTCTCTAAATCATAAAGAGTAGGTAGCGCTCTTCCACTTCAATATATTCTGTTTGAGAAGTACTCCATCATTCTCCTGCATATAATGGATATAATGTAACTTCCTCAGCTTGACGCACATATTCTTCCAAAACATCATAATACATGGCTCAAGTATTCAGCATCTATTGATATTCTCCCAGATTTTTGACTTATCCATAGCAATCTTACCATCGCACAACCTTTCCTAATCACTGTTTAGTTACTTTTATCATATTCAAGACTCCAGCTTTTTCTCACAAAAATCCTAGTTCAACTCATTCAGTCTCTTAATCCCTAATCACCCTTTTTCTTAAAAACCATTTCCTTCCTTCATAAGAAGAAAAATTTATACAGTTTCTTCATATTAGAGTCATTCCAAATGCTCTTAGTTTAGTTGGCACTTACATTTAAGCCCACGAAACTAATATCTGATAAGCACGATGACTGGATAGACAAGTTTCAGAATAGTATATTCCCTCCAAAATGAAGGAAATCTACTCTTCCAGCATATGACATTTTATCCAATATTTCCATCATTCCCGTGCTTATTACATGTCCCCGACCCCAAGGAATCCCTCAATATGCTATCACAAGTTTTCATGCATCCCATATATGGGTAATAAGCTTGCCTGAACAATTACTCAAACATAGGTCAGCCACTCAAGAACAAATGAAGATAAAGTATAAAACAAATCAATTTTGTCCAAATCAATTGCACTATCAAACAGTAACGTAAGTAAATTCCAGTCCTCATTGCTATGCTTTCTGATACATTATTGCGAGCATGGTATGCGGTACCGGTCGGTACCGAACATACCGTACTCGTACCGATGGATACCGGTATCGGTACGCCAGTGTCGGTACGTCTGACGTACCACGTACCATACCGTACCGACACTTGGTACGTCTATGTTAGTGCGGCACCAGTACGGGGTTCGGTACCGGTACGGCGAACCTTGATTGCGAGCATGTCAGAATTTTAGTGCTAGAATCTATTATTAGTGTTACAATGTTGTAGCCATTTGGCTTGTCTACCACTAACCTCCGAAGTATTTTTGGTGTCTGATAATGTTAGCAATGCAAACTTGGCAGAATTTGATGGGTGAAAATAATTATTAAAGCATAAAAGAAAGTATTTTGATAACCTCTTTGCCCAGCTGCACCATGTTGTCTGCAACACGACGAACTTCTTTTGCCTGCAATCATCCCAACAAATACGACTTCAGCTTAGTTTTCACTGGTCGAATGATCACCAACTGCCCGACGAAATGCCACACACCCCACCCCAACCGAAACAGCCATATCTCTACAACCAGTAAGAGGAGGGGAAGAAGTACCTTTGCGACGGTGGTTTCGATGCGTTCATGCTTCACCAACTGAGAGACCATCGTCCTGAAGGAAAGCTAGAGCTTGTCAAGAAAGAAAGACCAAACTTAAAAGGAGGAGGAGGAGAAATGGAGTTACCTGAGCATAGAGACTCGGTGGGCCGCGGGGCGGCCGAGCTTCCGGAACTTGGTCATGGTGGTGGCGGTGACGGAGCCGGCGGCGAGATTGCTCTCGGTAGTCGTTTCCGGCTCCCTAGGTTTAAGATCTAGAAACCAGTTCAAATTTTGTGGTTTCGTCCAATTGCACGTGCATCTCACGTGCCACATGGTCTCCCATGAGGTAAATATTATCTCAAAATTAATAATTATAAATGTATCCTTATAAAATACTTGTTGCATATATATATATATATATATATATATATATATATATATATATATATATATATATATATATATATATATATATATATATATACCTTTTTTTTTTGGTGTATACGTACTCATGCCATCCAACGCTATTAAAAAGTTAATAATTTAAAATTAAAATAATTGAAACATCCTTAAGGATAAATATGCGAAAAGAAACATTTATAAAGGTGTGTATATATATATAAATAATACTTTTGCAAAAATATTTATATAATTTTATATATTTATGAGGATATAAATGCAAAAAAAATTAAATTTTGCATAAATATCGTTCTAAATATTAGAATTTATACGAATACTCTGACCAATTAATATTTATATGCATGCCCTTATAAAATACTATTTTTGTATGAATATTTTTGACATAGCAATTTAGCTGGCATGATTAGCAAAAATCACATTTATTTAAAAATTAATTAAAATTATTAAATTATCTTTTTTTATTTCTAAAGCAAGTAACAGGTTAACGGGTCTCGTTAGGAATTAATATTTCTACCCCCTGTGGGAAATTTTTCGATATCTCTCAATCCCTTTCTTTTATTCCTCCGTTCAGGATCAAAACTATTCCCTCTCTAATATTTTTTAGAGCTAAAAAATTTCTTGCATACAAGGTGGTGGTTGATTTAAAATTGTTGTGACAAGATGGGCCTATGAGCACAACAGTAGTAAGGAAGCTTGATTATTGCGATTTATTATGTGCCTTCAAGAGATTTTAATTCTTTTCTATATTCTGATACATGCTTCATATATGCATCTATGATAATAAAAATTACAAGCTAGTTTTGGATGAAATAAGATATAGTGATTGTTAAAAAATAAAGTAGAATAAAGTAAAATAATTTTATGATTAGTGAAAGAACTTTAATAACTTTTTTTGTTATCTATTTGTCGAATCTATCTTTGTTTCAAGCAATATTTTTACAGAAAATATTGAGGAGCAGGCACTAAACTAATCCAAGTATTAAAGCAAGTTGAAATAGTCAAAAAAAATAATTTTCTGCATGCAAATCCTTCTAAATATGTGAAATTATATGAATACCCTTGCAAAGTTGCTATTTACATATATACCCCTATAAATATTTTTTGTATACGTATCTATTAAGGATATTTTATTTATTTTTTAATTTTAAACCGCTAATTTCTTAACAACATTAGATGGTGTAGGCATATATGTAAGACAAAAGAAAAAAGGGGTTTACAAGAAAAATAAGTATTTTATAAAGGTATACATGTAAATATCAATTTGGGAAGGATATTCATGTAAATTTAAATATTTAGAAGAATATGTGCACAAAAAAAATAAAAGAAAATATTAAAAGATATTAGTTGCGAAGGTCTTCCAATATGCACGTGAGATGCACAAAAAATTGGTTTTAACTAAAACACATAAACAAGTCTACTGTTATAAACGAAAATACTAGTAAGTTATTTCAATACCTAAATTCTTAACCAATCTCTTCTTTTTTAACAGAAAAAGCTCACTTTTAAAACTAATATAATGGGTAAAACTCATCCAATCCAAAGACTCATTTAGTTCACGGAAAGAATTTTTTTTATTGGAATATTTTTCTAAAAAGCTGATGTCTGGATATATGATGCTTGGAAAAGTAGTTTTTGTATGTTTGGTTGATCATGAAAAAATAACATATTTTAGAGTGACTTATATTTGGGTGAGCATCTAGTTTTTTGAAAAAGTGATGTAAAGTACTTATTATGCTCTTAATTAAAAAAATATTATTCTATTCTATCTAAAAACTTAAGGGTACTTTTGAAAAAAAAATAATTCTCCATCGCTGGAAATTAGATTTTTCTATATGCTACATGAGTTTTTTATTTTCATAAAATATGAAAATCTTATTTTCATGAGAAAGTTACTTTTTCATCTCTTTTCTTTGAAAACTCTAACGAAGCATGAAGTATTTTTCTATTTTTCTATTGACCATACTTTCTTCCCTTCTTTTCCCACAACGAAACGAGTCCCAACTCTCTAACAATTAATAAAAGCTACAATTGAAAACTTTGAATAGTATTTATCCAATTCAAATATATATCTACTATCTAGACATAAACTAGATATAAGCGTCCATGTAGTTGCCCGCTCCACCTCTACCAATTCATAGCCTCCACCCAATGGGCCTTTATGGCCATGTCTCCTATCTCCACCATGGCCTCCACCACCTAGTCCAATCTATTTTATATACATACATGCATACATACATACATACATACATACATATATATATATATATACACACACTTATAATATGAAGTCTCAACTTGTATTAAGCTTTCCATTCACCTCACGGATGCCTATTTAATAATGAGGCATATATTAATGACATCGATATTAATATAATTTGTTAACATTGTTTCTAACTATATATATCTAAAATGAAGGCTCAACTTTGTTGAGCTCTCCGTTCACCATGTAGATGATTGTATTAATGATGAGCATCTATTGATTATGCCAATTTTAATATAATCCGTTAACATCATCCCTGGGCTATTAACCTAGCAAATGCTATAATCTATTATCCGTTAACATCTCAACTTGGCTTATATGGCATCCTTCATTGCTATGTAGATACAGTATTAATGAACAGATGGATTCGAGCATTTTAACTCTTTAGCAAAGTACCTAGCAAATCAAATGGAGGTAGGGCTACAAGAGAGGAATCTGAGAGTATACACGAAATGTCGGTTAGTGAGCCTAGCTAATTTTTTGTCCTAATTAGCTAAAGGATTAAGTACACTCACCTTGGATGAGTGTACCTTTTCTAGCATAGTCGATTGGATGATTTGGGCCATAGGATTGAGACAACCATACATATGAATCGAATTCTAGCATAGTTGATCAGATGATTTGAACCATAGGATTAAGACAACCATACCTATGAATCAAACGGGGTACATACTAGTATTATCCATAATAAGAGCAATTAAGTTGACACAAAAAAACCATATTTGAAAGAAGAGGGCGGGTGGAGTAAACTGAGCATAGAGACGCGATGGACCATAGATGTTTCTGACTCTTTAGGTTCAAGATCTAGAAACTAGTTCTCCATTTTGTAGTTTTGTCTAATTGCACGTACGGGAGGTCTTCAAATATGCATTTATAAAAGAAAATATTAAAAGGTATCAGTTGTGAGGCCTTCCAATATGCATATGAGATGCTCAGAAAAAAAAAACACTTATACAAGTTTAACATGATAAAAAATAATAATAATTTATTTTAATACCTAACAAATTATTTTAATACTTAGATTCTCAATGAATGTCTTTATTAAAAAAGCTCACTTTAAAACTAATATAATGGATCAAACTCATTGTTGGAGTCCAACTCTCTAACAATTAATCAAAAGGTGTAGTTGAAAACTTTGAATGGTATCTAAGTGTCTGGTATTTAACCAATCCGAATATGAATCTAATACAGATTCTTGGAGCTAGACAAAAGCTAGACATGAGCATCCATGTGGTTGCTCCCTCTACCTCTACCAACTCGCAGCATTCACCCAATGGGCCTTTGACAGCACATCTCCTATCTCAGTTGCAGTCTCCAAGATCTTCTGCCGGGACTCTTTCGAGTCGGGCCAAGCGTTTTGAGTATGGGGCCAAGATTTTTGGATTAGTTGGGCCAATTTAGCTTGGGCCCAACCTTTTAGCCCAAATGATTTTTTTTAAAAAAGTTATGTAAAATGCCTATGCTCTTAATAAAAAAAAGGACCTTTTCCCATTCTATCTAAAAGCTTAAGGACACTTTTGTTGACGAGCTCCGTGTTGAGCAGGTGTGGAGTGGCCATCCCCCCACTATGCCTGGATTGTGAGGTAGACGAGTCGGTTGACTATGCACTATTCCAGTGTGTATAGGCGAGGGAGATATGGAGACTATCTGGGATCCCGAAGGATCCCGGAGGATATTTGGAGCCAGAGGAACTAATTTCTTGAGGTAGTCTGGCATTAGTCTGCTTGCCCCCCAGTTGCGTCGGGTGGTTATTGTGGCATCCTGCATAGTTTATCAGATATGGATGGCCAGGAACACTAGGGTATTTGGCGAGCGCAGTCCATCCCCACGATTCGTGATGGAGCGCACTCGGGCACAGGCAGCAGAGACTATCCATGCAGGTTTGGATCATTGACCTTGGACAGCTGGGGACATCTGGGCCTCCCACATTGCTTCGGCAGCTCCTCACACGATTTTCTTCACCTGAGAGCCCCCACCCTGAGTTTCCTCAAGGTCAATTTTGACGGCTTTGTCCTGGATGGTGGTAGGAGGGGAGGGGCCTGTTTTATCATCAGGGGCCTGACTTCGAGTATGGTGGCAGCAAGGGGGTGTCAGCTCTTCAACACCTCGGTTCTAGGCGCAGAGTTACGGGCGGCTTGGATGGTTTGCGTTATGCGCGACATGTGATGCAGGCGACTTCCATCCTCTTGGAGGGAGATTCGGCCACGGTGATTAGCTGGATCCGAAGGGGCCCATACGGTGATAGAGGAGTTCATTCCTTGCTCCGTGATATTTAGTTGATGGTGAGGGAGGCTGTTACATTTCAAGCTATGTATGTATATCGTGAGGCTAATGGGGCAGCGGACTGGGTGGCGGCATTTGTAGCGTGCTACTCAGGAGGCACCCTATGGGTTGGAGAGGATGAGATGTTCCGGGATTTTTTGTTTACCGATTCTACTGGATGTATTCGTACCCGCATTGTATGATACGCCTGTTTCAGCCAAAAAAAAGGACACTTTTGAAAAAAAACCCAATTCTCTCCCAGTGGAAATTGGATTTTTCTGTCTCACATGAGTTTTTTTTCATAAAATATAGGAATCTTATTTTCATAAGAAAGTTACTTTTCCATCTCTCTTCTTTGAAAACTCTAACCAAGCATGAAGTATTCCCTGTTTTCCCATTGACCATACTTTCTCCCTTTTTTTTTCCACGAACGAAACGAGTCCCAGCTCTCTAACAATTAATAAAAGCTACAATTGAAAACTTTGAATAGCATTTGTCCAATTCGAATACTTATCTACCATAGATTCTAGGAGCTAGACATAAGCTAGATATAAGTGTCCATGTAGTTGCTTGCTTCACCTCTATCGGCTCACAGCCTCCACCCAATGGGCCTTTATGACCATGTCTCCTATCTCCACCATGGCTTCCACCACCTGGGCCAATCTATTTTATATACATACATGCATACATACATGCATATATACACTTATATGTATGTATCTATATAATATGAAGGCTCTACTTGTACTAAGCTTTCCATTCACAGGATGCTATTTAATAATGAGGCATATATTAATGACATCATTGTTAATATAATTTATTAACATTATTTCTAGCTATATATATCTAAAATGAAGGCTCAACTTTGCTGAGCTCTCCATTTACCATGTAGATGACCGTATTAATGATGGAGCATCTATTGATTACGTCAATTTTGATATAATCTGTTAACATCATCCCTGGGCTATTAAGCTAGCAAGTCTATTATCTATCATCTAGTATATGTGTGTGTGCATGTATTATATATATAATAGAGTTTTGGCTTATATGGAGTCCTTCATTGCTATGTAGACATAGTATTAATAAATAGATGGATCCGAGCATTTTAACTCTTTCACAAGTACCTAGCAAATCAAATGGAGGTAGGGCTATAGGAGAGCAATCCGAAAGTATACATGAAGTGTCGTTTAGCGAGCCTAGCTAATTTTTTGTTCAAATTAGATAAAAGATTAAGAATAAGTACACTCACCTTTGATGAGCATACCTTTTCTAGCATAGTCGATTCGATGATTTGTACCATAGGATCAAGACATCCATACCTATGAATCGAATTCTGGCATAGACGATTGGATGATTTGAACCATAGGATTAAGACAACCATTCCTATGAATCGAACAGGTTACATACTAGTATTATCTATCTTCAAAAAAGAAGTGAAGTGAGGCTTTCCAAGCCGAACGAAACGAGGACTTTCCTTTTCAGAGAAATAGGTTTTGAAAGTAGAGGGTGGGTGGAGTAATTTGAGCATAGAGATGCGGTGGACCATAGAACGATTGAGCTTCTAGAACTTGGTCATGATGGTGGTTATGGAGCCGGTAGCAAGATGGCTCTCGGTAGATATTTCTGGCTCTCTAGGTTTAAGATCTAGAAGCCAATTTCTTCATTTTGTGATTTTGTCTAATTGCACGTATGGGCTAGAAGTCTTCCAATAAGCATTTATAAAAGAAAATTTTAAAGGTATTAGTTGACGGGGTCTTCCAATATGCATATGAGATGCTCATGGAAAAAAAAACACATATACAAGTTTAACATTATAATTTTTTTAATAAATTATTGTAATACCTAACGAAGTTATTTTAATACTTAGATTCTCAACCAATCTATTTATTAAAAAAGCTCACTTTAAAACTAATTTAATGGATCAAAGTCATTGTTGGAGTCCAACTCTCTAATGATTAATAAAAGGTACATTTGAAAACTTTGAATAGTATCTAAGTGTCTAGTATTTAACCAGTCTGAATACGAATCATATACAGATTCTTGGAACTAGGCAAAATCTGGACACGAGCATCCACGTGGTTTCCCGCTCCACCTCTACCAGCTTGCAACATTCACTCAATGGGCCTTTGACACCATGACTAGGGGTGGTAATTGGGTCGGGTTGAGCATAAACGGGTCGGATCAGGATGTAGAGCCGATCAAAAAATTATAAACCTGAATTTGACATGTTTATTAAACATGTCAGAAATTACAACATGTATCCGACCTGTTTATTAAACAGGTAACCCGACCTGACCCATTTAACCTGTTTAATAAATAGGTAACCTGTTTAAACCATTTAAACAGCCCACCCGACCTGTTTAAACAGTCCACGCTGCCCACCCGACCCCCTCCCCTCCCCGTTCTCCCCTCACCTGTCTCTCCTCACCAAGGCCCTCTCCGTTCTCCCCTCCCCATCCTCCCCTCCCCTCCACGTTCTCCCCTCACTCGGGCCCTCACCTTTCTCCTTTATTTTTTTTTGGTAAGACCTCACCTGTCTCCTCCAAAACGCCGCTTTTCCTACTTCATCCGCCTCCCCCTTCGTCCACCGCCGCCGGCCGCCGCCCACCTCCCGGAAGCCCCGCCTCGGAAGTCGGAAGGTCCCACGACCCCAACCACGGCAAGCCCTGGGCCGTTGACCCGCGCGTCTCCCTTCGCGGCCACCACTCCCTCCTCCGCTCCTCCGACGACCCTCCGGATCTCGATGAAATCCTCCGACTCTTGGCCCCCTCTTTTGACCCCGACGCCGGCAGCGCCGTCGTTGTTGTCAGATCCCTCTTCACCGACCTCCTCGGCATCATCAAAGGCCTGGTGTCCCCGGATCTTCCACTTTTCCTGGCATCATCAAATCCCACGAAAAGCTCAGATCTGAGGGGACGGCTGGAGAGGCGACGGCCGGAGGGAGACCTTCAGCAGCTCGGCAGCCGAGGGAAGAGAGGGAGAGATGGGGGAGGGAAAGAGGGAAAGAGCCGTTGGATCTCATCTCCCACTCCCAGCCATTGGATCTTGGAATTGTTGGCCTCCATCTGTTTTAGCTGGGATAGAATCGGGCCCAATGTGGCCCATAGCAGTTTATTTTTTTTACTTTATTTTTTATTTGTTTAATAAATAGGGATGAAAATGTTTAGCTGTTTAATTTATTTAATTTAATTAAATTTATGGTAGATCAGATTAAATTATCTGTTTAATAAGATTGTCAAGTACGGATCTAGATTTTTGAGCTATTAAATAAATGGATACGACTCAAGTTTTTGAAACATTTGCTACCCCTAGAATAAATATGGAGCCAGCCAGACTTGTCTAACCGGCCGGTGCGTGTAAAACATGAAACGCTGGCCTCCCTGTGACATGTCAAAGTTTCTACGTGGCATTTGGGCGGATCCTGCATTGATTCGGCGGGCCGAGCTGTCCACCGAATCTGGACACGAGCCAGACAGCTGCATCTGCTACCTGTAACGGTGACAGCAAATCTTTTCGGGCACCGAGGGCATTTTGGGAACTAGAGGTTTGGTGTTCGAAAAGGCCACGGCCAAAAGCAACAGTTCTTCCCCCCTCGTTCATCTCGCTCTCCCTTTTTGGTTTCAGATACGAAAGGGGGCGATCGAAATCGAATCCCCCCTTCGCTTCTGTCTGACGGCCGACCCTAATTCGCTCCGGTAATCCTTCTCTCCCACTTTTTTTTTCTCCTTTCTGTACTTTGATAATGAGATGAAAGATTGGTAGAATTCCACAAAAAATGAATGTTTTTTTCTGCATAAAACAATGCGTGATTTTTCTAAAAACCCTAGTTCTCTCAAGGTTTGATTCGGATTCTTTCTTCTCTAATATCTCGATTCAGATTACTGTATGCAAGGGAATCATGGTGTCAGTTGGAAGCTGTTTGATGTCATGTATTATTTGATTTAAATGGGAATTTCTTCTGGTTGAAACTTGTTTTCTTGCATTTTTTCTTTTTCTTTTTTGTTTAATTCGGTGCAAGATGAAAGCTTAGGTACCTATTTTTTCAATGTATCATACTTTTTGACGTACCATGTGTAGATTCTACACTGGTTTTTTGTTTGGGTAAGAAATACTTCCATTAGTTGACGTTTCAATCATCAAAATTTCCCCCCACTCCGGTAACTTGTTTTTCTCTCAGGATCAAATCCCACCTAGCCCCCACCAAGGGATGGGTTGCTAAGGTGTCAGACAACAGCCTAAGCAAGCCCATCCTCCATGCAAATTGCTGCTAAGATATCAGCCAACATGCTATAAAAACCTTGTCCGCTGTCCTAGCATAGTTCTTTGAAGTCCAATATCTATCACTGATTTTATAAATTAGTGGTTTAATATTTTTTATCTTTAGTTGGTATTCAAGAGGATAGTCTTGGTGCAATGGTAAGGTTGCTCCGTTGTGATCTGGATATCACTGGTTTGAAATATGGAAACAACCTATCTACATGTGGTGTAAGCTAGGCTGTAAGATTGAGTGCATCTCTGAACCTCCCCCGATCCTGCAATGGTAGGAGCCTCGTGCACTAGGCCACCCCTTCCTTTTATAGTTGGTATCCTACTAATTGCTCGTAAAGTTTGATGTTGATGGATGGAGATTTTTTTTTTGGGTTTTTTGCATGAATACCCTTCTAAATATCGAATTTTGCATGAATACCCTCCCAAAATTGATATTTGCATGTATACCCTCATAAAACACTTATTTTGTTATTCTACCCTTTTTTTATTCTTATTTTTGCATATGTACCCATGCCATCTAACGCCGTTAAAAACTTAACGATTTCAAATTAAAATGACTAAAATACCTTTAATGGATAGACGTGCAAATAGAAACATTTATAAGGGTATACAAGCAAATAACAACTTTACAAGGATATTCATACAATTTTGGATATTTAGAAGGGTATATATGCACATAAAGAATCCTAGTAGATGGAAAGAATTTAGATACATTAATTAATGTGATAACCTTCAGAATTCTGTATTTATTAGTCAATATCATAGCTTTTAGAATTTGATTGAATAACTTCTAGGTTTCACTTATTGCATGTGCATCTCTATAGTACCACAGTGAAGAGGCCGGTTAACCTCTCTCGGTGCATCGTCACTTGTCAAAAGATGTAAAATGGTCGAGACTTCAGACCTCTTCAATGTGGGATTGGAGAAAGCCAGCAAATTAATTAATGTAGAAGTTGCATGAATGGAAGTTGGGTACTTGACATATAAATATATATAGCAAACCTAATCCCATCGCCATGTGGTTGGGAGAAATCAGGTAACTAGCACTAGGAAATCTGTTACTCTTTTGTCCGATGCTCTTTGTTGATTTTTGCTTTTTCAGTAGGATGCCTATGATGATTCGGATTTGGTACAGTTCATCTTGTTTTGGGCTTCCATTCTGAATTGACACCTTGATTTGGTCATAGAATGAAACCTACAAATGGTTCTCTGTTTCAATGCTTTGATGGAAATGGCATTGCTGGCATATGACACCCGACCTCGTGAACTAGAATATAGTGTAGATCACCACAAAACGAGACAAACATCATTAACAAAAGAATGTTGCACTATTTGTGAGAAACCAGAGATAAAGAATGAAAGGATTATGTGTAACATGGGAATCTTGATAAATTACATTCTTTTGTTCATGAGATGTTGGCTGAAAAAAATATTTAATAAGATAGGTTGTGGAGATGTTAATCTCCAACATAATCTCCACTACTCCAGCAAAACATGCGATCAAATCTGCAATTTGCAAAAAAATGAAAAAGAATAAGTGTGAGAATTAACTCTATATCAACTAATAAATTATGTTTAGTAATAACGCTAAAGTGATCCAAATAACTTGAAAGCAAATAAGGTGCAAAAGTTGGGATAAATATATCCAATTATATACCAATCAAGATTGTGGGTAGGCATTATCTTCTCCAACTAAAGTTTCCATTCGCTTAGCTTGCTTGCGGGGTCGTCCTTTGTTTTTTTTCCTCTTGGTGCTATATACATTGCATGTGTGCCTCCTGTAATTGACACTCTTCCTCTTGAACCATTTTTCTTAGGCTTGCAATATTTCAATGATAAGCAAGTGATAAAGGACAAACATCATTAAGTTAGAGTAGTGCTATATGTTACCTCTCAAGCTTCTTCGGTGCAGAAGAAGAGGATATTAAAGCTTGAGATTCCTCCATTATTAGATTTTTGCAAGTCTTTGCATGATGCCCAAGCTCACCGCAATGCTTACATTTGTGCATCTTCTTCGATGTATTCTCATCTGTACCCCTAATTCTCTTCTTTTTAGGCCTTTCTGGAGGTCGTAGACTGAGCTTAGGAGGCAATACCTTGTATCCAATATCAACTTTTATCCATTGGGCCTTGTCAAGTAATGGTCCAATTTCTAATGCATAGGCAATCTTATACTTGGCAATGGTGAAGGACTCCGAGACATAATTTTCTAAATTTGCACATCTCATACTACAAATAAAAGCTGCAGTATGCACACAAGGAATGCCTGACACCTTCCACAAACGACAAGAACACCTTTGTTCATTTAGAATTACTTCATGCCTTCCATTAGTCTCAATTACTTCTGCTCTGTAATCATTGGTTCTATAAACATTATAATCACCTAGCTAAAGGCTGATGTCTCTTACATACTTCATTACCACAGGAACTAAATTTTCTTTCCAGCGGGCAACCATTCTCCTTCTTCCTTCCATTTTCACCATAATTTTTTGTCTTACAACATCTAATAAATCAAGAACTGGCCTATGTCTGGCCTCAGAAATCCAAGCATTGAATAACTCCGAAAGGTTGTTTGTTATATAGGAGCACTTAGCTGTGATGCCAAATTGAGATCTACTCCATAAACCAATATTTTCAGCACTAAGATACTTGAATGCCTCCAAGCTAGCCTCCTTAATTTGATTGATGATATCGTCATGTTGGACTTTTGTGTATGCCCTTGCAGCTCCCCATAACTTAATTTTAAGCCAGTATCCTGAAAATTTTGTTTGAAAGTTTTTGTACAAGTGTCTCATGAATTTTCTATGTTCTGCTTGGGGGTATATATGTTGTACTGCTTTTTCCAATCCCTTTTGTCGATCTGATACAAGTACTAGACCTTCTGGAGTTTGAATTGATTCTTTAAGTGCCTCTAAAAACCAAGTCCAACTATCACTATTTTCAGATTCTGCAACACCAAAAGCAACTGAAAACAAACCATTATTTCCATCAAGTGATGTAGCAGCCATCATCACACCCCTGTACTTCCCCTTTAAGTGGCGACCATCTAGGCCTATAAAAGGCCTACAACCAGCTAAAAAGCCCGTACTGCAAGCACGTAGACAAATAAAGAAGTGATGGAAGTAATGCTTATCACCAACCATATCTAACTTTAGCTTTACTACACTATCCGGGTTTCTTCTCAAAAGCTCCTCCTTGAAATCCTCCATTCTCTCAAAAGAATCTGCCCAATTACCATGAATCATAGACATGGCAAGCTCCTTTCCTCGCCAAACTCTGTGGTATGGAAGCTCAAGATGATGGAATTGCAACAATTTCCTTCTTAGCTCAATAGGCGACAGGTTACCCTCTTTTCGTAGCCAACCAATGATCTTATCACATATCCAAAATTGTGTAGCCATCTTGTTGCCACATTTGTTTATAGATGAGCACGTATGAGGTTCCTTTAATTTTTTAACCTGCACATACAAACAAAACAATATATTAATACATGCAATATTTTTTCATAAGCACTGTAATGAAAAGCTAACATATTTCAACCATAATACCTGAAATGTATGACCATCGCATAATAATGAAGCATGAAGCCTCCAATTACAAGCTTCATCTTTGCAACTCACTGTCATTCTACCGGGCTCACTTTTGAGAATTCTTACGGCAAATTCATTCAATATAGCATACTGACTCAGTGCAACCTTGAACTGTTCTCGACTTGTATATTTTGCCCCTACGGCCATGGTAGGATTCTCAATATCCATCTCATATGTCTCTCCCCCGTGGTCTATGATATTTTCATCATCATCGTCAGAATCACTATTATAAATACTGTGATAGCTACTCTCAGAACTATAAATTTCAGTATCTGTTTCCTGCTCCTCTTGAAATAAAGTTTCATCATTTACCCCAATATAGTCATTATTTTCAATAGCAGTAGCTAAGATATCAATGCCTATTGTAGCTAGATGCTCACTATCGTTGTGCCTTTGGTTCTCTCTTACTTCATCCACTCGAATCTCTTCTATTGCAGTTGCAGTACTTCTACATGTTTCAATTTGATCTTGGCTGTCTAGTGTTGATTGAGAAAGTTGTATAATATTGGCCTCTTTTGTGACAAATAAGAAGCACTCTTTCAAATCCTTATACTCCTCAAACAAACTCATCAATTTCTGATCTGTGTCTAATATCATATAAGACTTAGGCGTTAAATCTCTAATCACAGGCCAAATCTTTATGGTCTCTTCAAGCTTCAAATTAAAGGTATGCACTATATCATCATAGAGGTCCTTGTAGCAATAACAGTCAACATCAACTAACCAACTCTTTTGTCTCTCAAAGTAGTACTTCATTCCTGTAGAACTTTTAATCTTCTTAAAATATCCTCCAAATTTCACCTTCAATTTGAATAGTTGTTGCTCCATTTAAAAACTTTTACATTGAATAAATAAATATGCACGATATAAATTGTAAGAGAGAGTGCTTATCAACCAAACCTATGCTAACAAAATAAAAGAAAAAAAGGAATAGTATATAAACATCATAGCCATACTATATTTCGGTATTAAAAAATGGGTGATACTTCACCTTTCTTACCATCAAATAAAGTATATAGGTATGTGTTTAGAAACTAAAAAAATAGAACTTCAATATAGGTTCACAGTGAGAAATAGGAATGAAATAAAATCAGCTACAATAATTATTATTGTTCTTCTAACACTTGCAATCAGCATTACAATATCAAGGTTGAGCTTCAACAAATAAATCATGATACTGTTTTGATTTCACATTTATGTTGAACTCATTGCCACAAAGAACTTGTTACTAACAAACCAGTATTACAATTACATAACTGAGCTTCTATGTATCCCACCAAGTATCATATCAACCTGGGCCAGATTCGTCATAAAATATCCATCAGTTTATGATGGTGTGCGTGCAGAGGGCTAAGCATGAATTTTAGAAAATTTTTATGCGGAAAGAACGGGTTAAACATTTTAACCCAAAACATACTTGATATTTTAGATATTTTGACTTTGGTACCAGTCGAAGACAATCTTCAACTGCACATCACATGTGGCGCGGGCTCAGTCCCAACACATAGGGTGACACCCGTGCGTGCCTATCAAAACACTCATCATATGAGCCCCCGGGTGGAGAGCCACGCTTCGTCACACGATCACGCGTGAGAGTTTTCGGAAATCGGATAGTCTCCACTAATCCTTTGCTTTGACACCAAATATCACAAAGCCCTCAGATCCCGAGGATTGTGTGATTCAAATAAATATGCATAAATCACAACTTCTTGTGATTTGAAGATTGAGATCATATCTCAACCGTAAAAGAGATCATATCTCTTACCTTTAGAAGGAGGTTCCTTCAAGGATGCTTTGCAGCCGCACAAGCGTCCAGCCTCGATGACTCGTCCACGCGAAGCTCCGGAATGATCAGCTTTCCGGGGAGTGCTAGCTCGCAGGGAGGCAGAAGGTTGGCTGAAAGGGAGAAGAAGGAAGAAGATGGACCTTCATAGCTCAAGAACACCTTCTTGGGCTTTCACCTTCAGAGCTTCTCTCTCCTCTTACTCTCTTTCTCTGGTGCTCTTCATCTTAAGAAGAAGGAAGAGGGGTGGCCTATTTATAGGCTAAGAAGAGGGTGAGGTGTCCCTATGAGATGTCCTGCCAGGACACATGTCACATATGCAAGGAAAAGAGGTGTCCTGCTCCGCCACGTGTCACGCATGCAAAGAGGTGAGGTGGCCTGGAGGGCGATGTCATGGATGACCTCATGAGGCAGGTGAGGTCATGGATGACATCAGAGGAGTGTGAGGTGTCCAGGCCCGCTACATGTCACACATGCAAGCAAAAGAGGTGTCCTTCTCCCCCACGTGTCACGCATGCAAAGGGGTGAGGTGGCCGGGATGTGGATCCCACATACAGTATGTGGATCCCATAAATGCAGGACGTGGGTCCCACATACAGTATGTGGGTCCCACAAAGGGAAGGGAGTCCTAATCATACTAGGATCATAATTGATTTTAATCCAATTTGACTCAAGCTAAATCTGATTTGGTTGGGGGCAAATTAGACATTTTCACCAAACCAATTTTGGTGTCAATTACGGTTTTACCAATTTCAAATCATATTTGAATTTGGTCAAGCCCAATCTCTATTACTCAATCAAATTGAGTCTAATCAGTGATCCAATCACCAATTAACTTCTTCAAGCAACAATTGCTTAGGGCAATCAGTCAATCACATTGACTATTTTACCTCTAGACGATTCTCAATCGTCAATCAGCCATTTGATCAATCCAGAAACTTCTAAGCGTATGACCTCACAGGTTCGAACCTAAGCCGGTAGTACAAGAACACTTTCTGCACTAATCGAAGTAACCATCTAGCAATGGGACCCGACGACCGGATAGGCCGAATAGATGCAAAGCAACATTCTAGAACCTATGGACTATGGTTACTGCATAATTTATCCTCTTGACCAGAAAATGCCCAGGGTGGGTTCAGAGTCTGTCTACCCTGAAACGATCCATCCGGAAATATGTTTCAATTCAATAAGTCAAGTGATAGTAATTTGACTTTCCCTGGCCAGGGTACTACTTAATTGAAAACACAAGGCATTCACCCTTATTTCTAAGGGAAGTCAATCCCATCTTGATCTGCAACTGACTACCACAAGTACTTGACTGGACCCAGAAATCTTCCGTCACTGGATTAGAAATCCAGGTAGTCCGGCACCAAAGTACGGTGAGTTGCTTGCAAGCCACCGGTTGCAATCTCAGGTCTAAAGGATACATATACCCATATCCACTCGAAACAACTCTTGACAAGAGAGAGTCCGTCAATTGGTCATGTTCAGTGAACGTACACTACCATTCACCTGTATACCATACTAGTATCTCTATACTCTTTGGTTTGGAAGACAACCAACAAATATGATACACAATGACCTACGCCCGATAATACTATCGTCCTATTAATAGTATATCATACGGTCATGAATATTTAAGGACCTGTGTGACAAAATCATATTTCATTACACAAAGCAGTCCTAAGGACTTCATCACATCGGAGTTTGTGAAGATATTCTGGTGATGAATAAATACCATGTTATTTATATTTGATTCAAATACATTTACAATCAGCAATTGATTGGATTTAGAACACAATTCGCAACAGTTTAACCCTAGTTGGATCATTAAAAAGAGGCAGGGCAAAATAAGAATAAGTAAATAAGGGCAGATTGATGTACCTAGAGCCAAACTTTTGATATTGTTGTACTGCACCCTTTTGCTGAATCAGAGCAAAAAGAAGAGAATCTACTAATCGGCAAAGTAGAAATCTCAAGAATCAAAGGGTGAGAGGGAGAAAACACCCTTGGGATTTTGAAGACTGCTTTCCGTATTTAGAACCAACTGGAAACAAAATAAAGGGAAATAGATCACGACTGCTTTCCCTATTTAGAAGAAGATGGCGATCCCGACTGCTATCCCTATTTAGAACAAAGAAGGACTTCAAAAAAGATCGTTGTGGAGAAGAAGATGGCGATCCTGACTGCTTTCCCTATTTAGAACCAACTGGAAACAAAAAAATAGAAATAGATAATCCTTACAGATCCAAAACAAAGAAGAACTTCAAAAAAGATCGCTGTGGAGAAGAAGATGGCGATTGCAACTGCTTTCCCTATTTAGAACCAACTGGAAACAAAAAAAAGGGAAATAGATAATAACGTGGAGAAGAAGAAGATCGCGATCGCTGTGGAGAAGAAGATCGCGAACGCGATCCCGCTCGCGGCTTCAGATCGTGATCGCCATCGGGATCGTGGGATCGTGGCATCGCGGGATCGTGAGGCAGATCAACCGTGGGATCGGCCGTGGGATCGCGATCACGATTGCCCGAGGGATCGCGATCGCGATCCCAATAGCAGAGGGGAGAAGACGGGGATAATAACGTCGTTTCAACATTTTATTTTATTTTTTATTAATATAAATATAATTTTTTTTAATGGTGTTAGAACAACCGTTAGATTAGGGCATTTATACAATAACAGTGTTTTATGAGGATATACATACACATATCAATTTTGGAAGGGTATCCATACAAAATCCAATATTTAGAAGGGTATCTATGCAAAAAACCATTTTTCTTTTTTCACTTTCATCATCGATGGTTGGCTTGAATCAATCTCGAACTTTTGAAATAACTACACTGAGTTGTTATATATACTTTGTATCAAAATGATAATAAATGATCCTTGTAAAAAACTTGAAATACTTGCAAAATTTCAGATAAGGCCATAGCTGGCATGTGGTGGCAAGTGCCGGGAGTGGTTGATGTTGAGCTAGTCTTCCAGAGACCAATTCCATGGCATTGTCACTGAAGAATCGATCTTAAGTTCATCCATGGTAGTGGCGCAATGAAGAAGATGGGTAGGAAGCATGGGGGAGGAGAGGAGTGGTTTTGCTCTTTCTTTTTCTTTTTCCTTTCTATCTTCTTTTTGTTTATCCTCTTTTCCTTTAATTTATTTGTTTTAAGAAAATATGAAGGTTGTGTCATTTGAGCATCCATCAGAAGGTTTTAACTGGGGTGCCTAGTCCAAAATTGTTTGGTTTGAGAATTGTTGGAGGTGATAATTAAGTTAAATCACTCAGAATTTTGGTTTAAGGTTGAATTTGTTATTCTTATACATTGGCATAAAATATTAACCCTCCAACCTCTAACTTCACAACTCTGTTTTGGAGGATGTTGTTCAACTGATTTGTACATGTAGGATGTCAAGATCTTGAATTGATGATCAACACATGATTTGCATCTTCAAAATAAAACGACCTAGGACACCTAAAATGCCTAGTGACCAAAAGTTCAAAGTTTCAATTTTTAAGATCAATGTTTTTGAATACTTCCCACTTATGCATAAGTGGTCCTGAAACTATCAATTTTAATAGTGGGATCAGATTTATGGTCACAAAGCTTTTCGATAATTGAATTTTGGTTTACACTTTTTTTTTTTTGAAAAAGAGGCTTATACGTAATTTAAGATGCTTAGTAAAAAATAATGTTTTTCTTTCCAATTTACATCCTCCAATATATTTTAGCACACTTACTCTTTATCATCCATTTTGGGTCCACTTGGTGCATATTAAGAATATCTAAAAATATATAAGTGCACACATACATACATATGCTCTCATATATATATATATATATGTGTGTGTGTGTGTGTGTGTGTGTGTGTGTGTGTGTGTATTATCATGTTTTAGGCCTTTTAAATACTTTAGATCATGATCAATGGTGTGGATCCTCAATTTAAAGGCCCATTATTGGTTATATGTCTGTAGAATTGAGACTCCTAATATTCAAAATCAGTGATGAAAAATCTAAACTGGAAATCCATACTATTAACATAATTGAAAACATAAACACCTATTAGCGAAAAAAATCAAGGGGTTGATATTTTCTAGTTACACATTAATCATTCCCCTGATAGACAATTTAATAACACAGTTAAATGTTTTGATCTGATTTATGGTTTAGAAGCAGTTTGCTTGGTTTTTTAATATCTATATCAAGATCAGTGATAGTATTTGTGGAGAGTCCCAGCCCAGTTTCAATTCTGGGGGTTATTCTATAATATCACTGATGCCATTTTAGGAATATGTATGTGGTTATAAATATAGAGAATCCTGCAAACAAGCTGGAATTGTGTTTTTTGTAGGATAAGATGAATCATAAAAGTTAGGAACATTAAAGCAATTTAATGCAAAATAATTCTTCCCTTCTTTACTGCTGTTTTGAAATATTAAAGCTCTCTTTTCTTCCAAAGATTTTAGAATTGCTAATAATTTTGTGCTCCTCAAGTCCCATTTCTTTCAAACAATTTGCTTAATGGCTGCCAATTATTTGTTGAACATCTTTGACAAATCAAAAGTATGCAAATGACTAGTTGCTGAAAATGTATGATATTAGAATGCAGAAATTGTATCAGTTATCTAAGCTGGGGAACTAACTGAATGCTTTATGGGTCACTAGTATCAGTTAATCACCAGAGGAAACAAATCCATGGAGGTTGATCTATCAGAAGGGAGTAATTGTCGGACTCCATCTTCAAATGAAAAGTGCCTAGTTGCCACACCTGTTGCAGGTGGTTCATCTGGTGAAGGTTTGCCTTATGCTCCTGAAGATTGGCCCCATCCAGGAGACAAATGGCGGTGGAAAGTAGGGAATAGAAAGACTGCTTCTGGCCACTGGATTGATAGATATCTTTACCCCCCTGCTCATTTTCCAAAAGCTACTGGTAACAAGTTGGGATTTCCAAGCAGATCATCACTTGAAGAATATATTCGGAAGGAATTTCCTGACAAGGATGTTGATTCCTTCTTTTCCTCTTTTATTTGGAAGGTTCCTTGTGATGGTCACACCCCAAGAAAAGGTTCAACTTCGTATAATACCTGTCTTCTTCTATTGTTATCTTTTACACCACTCTAAATCCATTCTGTTGCATTAATTTTGTTAGGGGACTTGGTTTTAGGTTTGTAGTCTGTTTTGTTAAATTTGCATTCAACTTGATTTAGTGCTCACATTGACACTTGGTTAACTGAATCTGTATTGTACCATTCGTAGAACATTTTAGTAAATGTGTGCTTTTCAAGCACTTCTTCTGACATTATTACCTGTCCTTGAGATTGTTTAATAAATCACCTATGTTTTCCCTTGTCATCCCACTTGCGAATGAGGATGGCAGCAAACAGATGATAATTGAAGCATTCCTTCTCCATCAAGCCAAAAGAAAAAACAAGAAGAAAGAAGAAGAATGATGTTCAAGTGAAAGTCAATGTTATGCATCTTGATACATGCACCTGTACGTGACAATTGGTCACTGGAAACTTTAACACTTTGCATTCTTGGGGGTTCTTAATTAGGCATGTAATTAGACAATAATCTTTTGATGTTGTGAAGCCCTTGTATGTGATCGCATCGGTCTGCAAGCACCCATGTGCATGCATGAACAAATAGATAATTGAGAGGGGGCGGGACAGGGAGAGGGTGGGAGGCTGGTGAAGAACGCGGGAATGAGGCCGCAGCCGGTTTTCTTGTTTCGAACGAAATAGGGGTTCGGCTGCAGCTTAAAAAATTTGCGATTTTTAAGTAAAGTCGGCAAGTTCGCGGTCGGACCCTTGTTTTGTTCGAAACAGGGGAACCGGCCGCGGCCTCCGCCGGCCTCCCTCCCTTTCCCTCCCTCTCTGCCCCTTCTCTCTCTCTTTTCCTCTCTCCCACGGTTCGTGTGCCGTCTCCTCCGTCGTACAAGCTTGGCACGGCCCGTACCGACTCGTGCTGCTGGAGAACCAGTACGGTGCCCGGTACTGGTTCCGCCGACCTTGGGTAACTCAGACATGCTTCTAGCTTTTTTTTTCTTGTAGGATAGCTATCCGTTTGTAGGAAAACAATATTTTTACATCATGGCTTTGTATTGTGAACCATAAGAGTAGCCTATTTTAACATTGGCTGAGCTTTACCTCTGAATCTCTTTATTATGCAATAAGTTATATGAAACCATTTTGCAGTCTTTGTATGTCAAGTTGTTGATATGGTTTTCAAAGAGGTTGATTCATGCTTCCTCTGTGATCATTCTTTTCTTGAAACTCAAGTGGTATTACTCATTTTATCTGAATGTCTTAAGTATTACTAGTGTTTACTACTTTACTCTAGTTTTCTTGCCCATCGGAATTGATATCCTGCCATAATTAGCAGTCATTCAAATTGGAAATACTTGGCCAGCTGGCTTGCAACATGCAAATCATAGAATTGTGTATTAGATAATGCCTTGCAACCCATGTATTGGTTTAAACCAAGGTCCGCCGAACCAGTACCGAGATCCGTACCAGTCGGCAAGCGAGTCGGTATAGACATACAGTACAATCGGCATGCCCAAGTTTTTTTAAGTTTTTCAAGTTTGATTAAGTGGTAATAACTTTTTTTCAACTTTTTCAACAATTTTAGGTATAATTTGATGTTTTTTAATATTTTTATGATCCCAGTATAACATAAATGATGCATCTTGTTGTTTTAAAGTGATACAAAACATAAAATAATTAGTGAGATGTTGCATGCTACAAAAATCCATATGAAATATCCTAAAATCAACTAGTAAGGTAAAAAATATAAAATAATACAATCAATTACATATATTTAAAGTACAACATACATGCCGATATTTAAAATCTCGTCGAGTGGCGATGCCTCTCGCAGATATTCGGATTATTAGCATAGTCAGGAGGCATATCAGCCTATTTCTCTAACTAAGCAACGTTGTAGTCTTGTATGTTCCTCCCATAAAGAACGTGCTCTGGGTTATAAGCACTCTCAGATCTCTTACTGAAGCTTTAGCTCTGAGAGGTGTCATCTGTTTGCTAATACAACTGTGGAGAGGCCATCCGAATATGCCGGCAGCAAAATCTGACCCATTAGATGCTCTGAGCTGTGTAGGATAGTAGCCATCGAAAGATAATGCCTCAAACGCATCATATCTATATCTGTATGAGTCATAGGCTACATATGGCTGCGGGCAAGGTCCGCTGTACCGGTACCGGTCGGCGTACCGGTGGCGGCCTGGACCGGTACGTACCGGTCCCATACCGATCTCTAGCTGAAGTAGCAGCCTTTCAAAAGAGAAGAATTTTCTCTTTCCTCTAAAGTACTGCAACAGTTGGGTCTGGTTATAGGTACCATCCATTCAAGACCTTGCCAAAACCGTCATGACCCACGTATCGGTCTGTACTGGTCCGTACCAGTTCTCCAACGATAAGCTACCGGTACCGGATTTCAGGCCGGACCGGTACATACCGGCCCAGGCCGGACCGGTACGGCAGACCATGGCTGCAGGTAATAGGATCTAGTATACGACTCAAAATCTGATACGTCTATGAATCCTACTCCACGTGCGAGGTTATCTGCAACTGTATCATATTCTTCTGATTGACCTTGAGAAGTTTGTCTCCTATATGCAATCGTATCCTCACAGGCTCTACCAGATCGTGCACCTTGGTCCCTATCTTGTGTAGCATGTATAAACTGGGACTCATCGGTGAATCGAAGAACATCCTACGACTGTGTCTCATAAATGGCAGTCTCATGTCCACTTCCTCCTTGGCCGATAGATCCATGACCACCAGAACTACCATCACTGCGGCTCCTGATCTCTGAATATGAGTGAACTGGTTCTTTCTCCACACTCTTCATGGGGATGTAGGTGCCTTATCATCAACCAAAATATTATGGATCAGATCTATGTACTTTAGCTCCAGTTCCTCCTAAATGCACTTCAACCTCAGCTTCAGATTTTAGCGAACATATACAAGGTCATTGAGATTTGAGACGCTTTTGTGTTAGATGATTTCTTTACTTGCTGTGGATGAGGGCAAAGGTGGACTAGCTGTGCTCACAGCCACTCAAGAAGACCCTCTAGAAGAAGATTTGGATAGCTAGCCGCTTAAGATTTCTCATGGACAAATCAAATAAATTCACCATTTAGCTGCAAAAATATTAAAAAAATTATATATAATATAGTATCATATTAGTAACCATCTAACGATAGGTAATAATTATCGTTGATGTGTAATATACATGGATTCATACTTTTCTTATTTATGACAATTGATGAGACTCCAAAGCTCTCAGTGCCCTCTTTAAATACTTTGGTCTGTGAAAAAAGAACCGTGTTGCAATATGTTAATAATTGAAGATACCAGTTACTCACACATATCACTTAAGTTAACTTATCTTTTCTAGATATGGGGCTATGACTTCTAGATCAGGCTCCATCTTGTAAATCACATTATACAGAGCGGCCAGAAGTTTGTCATTAATATTGATTTTAGGTACGGTGTTTTGAAATCTCGAGTTCAGGTAGTATGTTGCAAATAGAGTTCGTAATTGTCGTAGTAAAATTGTATAAGTACAGAAGTAGTCTTATTTTCAATGTTCTTGCTTATCTGTTAAATGCAAGTTCCTACCTATCTGGTAGTCCCATCGCCGCTCAATGATGTCGATGCACTCCTGGGCAACGTCTGCTATGTTGGTACCGGGCTCCGGACTGATTGTCCGGCGGTACGGATCAGTATGGTCCCATGTCATGCTATGCCGCCCTTGTATCGACATAGTTGAAGAGGCGGGGGAGAGAAAGAATGGGAGAGAGGAAAAGAGAGAAAGAAGGGGGAGGCCGACAGAGAGCCAATAGAGGGCCAGAGAGCCGCCGTGTGGAGAAGACGGAGGTCGGAGAGCCGCCGCGCGGAGGAGGCGGAGGTTGGAAAGTCGCGGAGGAGGGGCTCCACCTCTGGTCCTTTGTTTCGTTCGAAATAGAGACTCGGAGGGGGCTCCTTTTATTTTTGCGAATTTTAAATAAAAGTCGATAAATACATTGCCGACTTTACTTAATTTTTTTAATAAAAGGGGATTGGAGGCGGAGCCCCTCCTCCGTGCGGCGGCTCCTCGGCTTCGGTTGGCCAGCCTCGGTCGGCTTCTCTTCCTTTCTCTCCCTTTTCCTCTCTCTCGCGCTCTCTCTTTTCCTCTTTTCTCTTCTCCCCCTCCATCGTCGGTCTCGGTTTCGTTACCAGAACTATCTCGTTCCGCCACAAGTACGGCTCGAAATGCCCCTAATTGGACGGTTCGGAACAGTTCCGCCGACCATGCTCCTCGGCATATGTCGGATTTGCCTTCTTGATCTGAATCTTTGCCCTCTCTATCATATGATACAAGAAGCCCATTTAGGGGTATCTCTCGCTGTCCATGGCTCGAAGCACTTCATATAATGGTCTGATAGCCTTCACTATCGTAGTGGCCTGCTGCTAGAATATCTGCCTCGTTACCAAGTCCTCGACAATGCTCTCTTTAGTGTCGATCCTCGCATATCTACTTTTTTGTCATTCGAGACTGACAAACATCTAACATAGAGCTGCTTTTTCTCAAGAATGCTATAAAGTGCAACGTAGTTGGTAGCAAACCGCATGACTTTTGGTCTCAATATCTCTCCCCTTGCATACTTTCTTATCAGTGAAAGGACCCATGTATGGTTATAAAAATATCTGGTGATGATTTAGGATGTCTCCATTATCTGCTGCACCCTATGAATTTCCGCAATATCCATTAACATGAGGTCGTTATAATGTGCAGCACATGGAGTCCAGAAAACATGCGGTCACCGCTCCATCAAGTTCTCCTCGATGGCCTATATTGTGGCCTATTATCAGTATTGACTTGCACGATATTCTCCTCTCCTACCTAATCAATCACTTCCTCCATTAATCTGAGGATGTTCGTGGCGTCGTGCACTTGATCGAAAGCATCAACCAACTTATGGAAGAAAGTCTTCGTATTACACTATGTCAAAAATTTGATAATGCTCTGCCTGGTTGGACAGTCCCACCATCACACATCATCATCAGTCCATATGTGGACCATTTGCTCTTGTATGAGGCATGCCACTTCTCTAGTTTCTTATTGTCCAAAAAACTCACTGTAGATGTTTTTCGATTTTAGAGGATCTACACCGGGATTGGCTACCTGTATGGAGAAAATGACAGACCTACATATTGTTTGCCACATTTGCTGGGATGTGACTGAAGTAGAACCAAGATCCAATAGCTCGCTACATATCCTTCTTCTTATCCTTCTTTAGCATTGTATCAATCTTTTGTTGCTTCGAATCCTTGCTGGGGAAGGCATATAGATTTAAATCATGGATGATGACTTTTGGTGGAATCTCCCTGGAGGACTTTTTTTCTGCTATCAAAAGTTTTCAGCATAGATGCAATACGGCTACCGCCTCTGCTGACGGCCTCCCTAACTAAGAAGATTCTTTTGAACTCTGGATCTGCCCTGTTGCTCATAGAATTGGAGCTCGACTTGTAGTATGAGTGCCCAAATGGAGCCCTATGCTTGGCCACCTCATCCTGCAGCCACTGATCATCCAGGCTTGCCTGAATGACCGTCTAAATCTATGCCTCTTCGTCGTCTGGAGCGGACGCCTCCTCCGACTTGCTAGAGTGATAGGTAGGTGGCTCTGCCGCTCGGCAGCCACCTCCGTCTTCTTCTTGAAAATTTTTTTCTTCGCTACTTTGAAATCAGCGAAGTGTTTCTTCATTAGTTGTCGAACCTCCTGTGGGCATTTCTGGTACATAAATACGTCGAGGTAACCGCCAGCTAAGTGCTGCTTCAACCTGATTACCCCTCCTTTCTTGAACTCTATGTTGCACCAGTTGCACTTTCAATGGTGCCAACCCGAGAGCATTTGCCAATGATCCCAATCAATATCACGCTGTAACTTCTTTTTTCTTGATGGTTTCATTCTTGCAGATTTATCAAATACATCAGTTTATCAATTATTTAAAAATAACAAAATTTTGTGACGATTAAGATAATATTTTTTACTTTGGAAAATACATCTGATTTATCTAATACATAATATTAATTTTCTATTATTTATTTATTTATATATTTTTAATAAATTTTAAATTAAAAATATGTTTAAATACAATAAATTCAGAAAATATGTTTTCTACTTCGAAAAATACTTCTAAAATATGTATTACGTACTGCTAATTTTTCATAATTTTTGGTATTAATTATATATTTTTAATTATTTTTAAATTTAAAAATAATATTTAAATATAAATATTAAAAAAAATAATTTGAGCTCAGATCCATGTAGAACCCTACAATGGATGCTACATATATTTTTTTAGGCCCATGCATCAAAGGCTATTTATTTTCCAATTTTTACCAAAGTTAGGCCTAGGCCACTATACGTATAATCATATCAAAATTTGAATAAATGGACGTCAAATTTAGCTGGAGAGTAGTTTGCATGCCCCTAAATACACTTCTGATTTTACAATTTTTTTTGATTTTTTTTTTAATTTTATAATATAGTTTTAATTTTTTAAAATTTTATATAATCTGAAAATTAAAAATTTTTATGTCATCGTATAGATTATTCATAGATCTACAACATATCATAAAATCAAGCCAAAATCAAAAATTTTGGTATGATCTTCTCTTATGTTGCAAATTTAAGGTATTTTTTGGCATCCAGAAAAAAAGAGAGAAAATGAGATAGGAGAGAGGAAGAGTATCTTATTTTAGATTGGATCCTCCTTCGATCATGCTGAGTCAGCATTTATTTCGCTATGGGAAAAGGGGGAGTATTCGGATAGGTTGAGAAGGCTTGAGAAACTTCTCGGGCCTTCTTAATCAGTCTTTAAAACAAAAGAAAGAGGAGGGAGCCTGGTTCGAAACCGGTTCGACTCGGTGCAAACTGTTCCTCACTAGTTCCGCATGGAACTGGCCGGTTCGGACCGAGTCCGGGTAGTTTGCGACTGGTTCCGGCCTGTTCCGGCCGGTTCCTATCGGTTCAGAACCAGTTTCGGCAATTTTGGAATTGGTTTCGGCAAGTTCAGAGCCAGCTCCAAAAAAAAGAGGTGAACCAACCCGGTCTCCCACCGGGTCGGCTCGGTACGGGCCGAACCGTCCGGTTCAGCCGGGTTTGGCAAACCTTTTAAACTATTATTTTCTGGGGGCTGTGATGGTGTCACAATGATGTAGAAGATGGTGCAACATCAGCCATTACCTATTTGCATGCTATTAACTAGTTTCCTTAACAGTTCTCTGTTCAGATACCATAATATCATCCTCTATAGTAAGTTTTGACAACCATAAAAACCTTGTCTCATTATTGTCTTGATTTAGCATTAAAAATCAATCTTCGTATTGCAGTTGGATCTTTTTTTAACCATTGATCATCAGTCTGGGAGAACTCTCGACCACAAGTTGATTAATTGTTCATTAATTGATTGTACAAGTACAACTGTTGAAGCATTCAAAATTCAGCAGATCTACAGGAAAAGAAGAGTATCTTGGTCAAGTTTAATATGTTGTTTTGGTCAAATTTTTTTTTTTTCATTTTTTCTTTCTTGCCTTTCATTTTGGGCAAGCTAATGCTTGTTATCACTAGATTCCCAGGCACACGTCTGTGCACCAACTACTTTAATTGTTATTCTTTTTCCTCAGAAAAAGAATACTTTAAATTATTATATTGCCACCCTGGACAAATGGAAGCAAGAATTGCAAACTCTATTGTAGATTCCAAGTTGACTGCTTCTGCCTTTCTGGGTTCATAACCCCATTCTGTATTCCGTTCTTCTATGTTAATTCACTTCATTTTAGATGTAATAGATTCAAATTTAAATTATTATTTATATTTTTTCAAAAATTACAGTTCTAGATAATTATATTCATCCACTTATTGTGATACTTGCATTTATTTGTTCACATTTTGCAGGTATTGAGAAAAACGTATATATGTATGCATCTCCCAATAGTTTAGATGTTAATGAATTTTCTGGATCTGAATCAGCACTAGGGATGGGGGGTTGTAAAGCCTCCAAGAGAAAGTAGGAAGCTGCAGATTGCCGGCCAAGGATTGTGATATCTGCTGTAGTGAAGATGGTTTCTGTCATGACTGCTGTTGTATTCTGTGCCGCAAAACTTTTGATTGGGCATTTGGAGGTTATAACTTTATTAGATGTGAGGCAACTGTGGATGAAAATCTTATCTGTGGGCATGTTGCACATATTGAATGTGCCCTTCGTTCTTACATGGGCGGGACTGTTGGAGGAGCTATTGGTTTGGATGTCGAATATTATTGCAGGCATTGTGACAATAAAACCAACCTTATATCACATGTGGCCAAGCTTATAAGAACATGTGAATCTCTTGACTCCAGGGGTGATATTGAAAAAATTCTAAATTTGGGCTTCTGCATCTTGCGGGGCTCTGATCAAATGAGAGCAAAGAGCTTTCGAAACCAGATTGGATTTATCTTGGATAAGGTACTATTTTTAATTTTTTATGATTTAGTTTCACTGCAAGGTGCTGCATCTGTAATGCATGGGAATTTCTTCCCTCGTCTCATTTTATGATTTCTCAACAACATCATTATGTGTGATATTTGATCCAGCTTAAACAAGATGTCCCTCTTGGTGAAATCTGGAAGATGGAGGATGGCATCTCATTGTCTGCTACAGGTCAGTTTTTCCTACATCTCTTTCTTAGGAGATTATTATTGTGGCACTCATCACATTTATTACAGTTAGTAGCAGTTGGATATAGATAATATGGTATTATAAAAAAATGCCATAGAGGTGTGAATTGAGCTTATGTTTGGATGTTGATCCCTAGTACCGTAAAACCTTATTCTGACTAATAAATGTTTTCACAGGTACTTCAGTCTCAGTTGCCCAAATATTTTGGTGCTTCACCTGTCATCTATTTTAATCTCATTTTAGGAAAGCTTGGATGCTTGGTTAAGTGTTTCTTGAGTGCTTTATCGTCTGCTTTGCTCATAGTCTTTAATTTTCTAAGCCGGCATAACAAATGTGCCTTTGTCATTCCTCACGTCTGTATCATTTTCATGAAGCCATTTTCTTTAACATCAATGCTAGGATGGGATGCTAGTATTGTTACATTGTTATCTAATGGACATCTTTTCTTATGAGAGCAAGGTAACAATGAATCATGTTTTTATCTTCTTCGAAGTATTTGCAGTCGGCTGGGTCTTGTGCTTGATAAGCCTTCCACACAACACTAGTAAAAGTTCATGGGATGACTTTTTTAAAATCTATCCTGTATTTCCGAAAAATTAGTGCCATGCCACCTTCTTAAACATCCACCAAATTGTTAAGGTAGCACCTTGCACGCTTGATAGTCTATCAGCATTTGATTAACATTGAACAACATTCAAAATATGTTGGTGGATGAGGAGATTTGTGGTTATTATGTCCTCAAAATATTGAAAAACCAACAAATAGTTGTTTGAGGGTTCTTGTTTAGACTGCACTTATTGTAGAGAACTCATTAACAGCCACTCCTGAGCAAACAAAATTATTTTAGATGACTCCAAAACTAGGCACAGGGTTTTTGGATCCATGTCCATAAAAGTAATGTAAAGGAAAACAATATGGAAAAAGGTTGTGAAGAAACATTTTTCTAGCTCAAATGCATGCATCATCAAGGATAGGCATTTTGAAGGGAAGAGAGAAGATTGAGATATTGACACTCTTTTGTGCAAATTCTCTCTCAACTGAAGATTATAGACATATTACTATGGGCTACCTCAAGCTAACAATGTGCACCTGTAAGTAAACACTCATCATGCCCACTGATCACTTCATGCTCTAATTATTGTTTAAAATGCAGTCCAGTGCAGGTACATATGCATTTGCATATGCAGATAAGGCCTGATGACTAGACTACAGTGGCATTTGGCCGCATATTGAGCCATTAGGAGCCTATGTAGACCAGAATAACTTGCATATGAAGCTCAAATTCGTTTGAATTGTAATGACAATTGCTTCTTGTTTGATAGGTCACATCCAAAAAAAAAAGAAGATCAAGAAAACCTGGCTTCCTTATCATTTAAATCATGCATTCTTTTTGCTTGATTTTTGATTGTTCATCATTTGATAATTATATTTTTTTTCTTTTGCTGCATTAGTGAACCTGAAGTTGAGCATAATTCATAGGATATATTGTTACTTTTTATGTTAATATTTAAGATTATACTAAAATGGATTTTCTTTTGCTTCCTGATTTCTTGTATTTCTTTCTTGTTTACTTATTTTTGTCTTATATATGAACTTTATCTGGTTCTAAATACAAAGTGCAAATGCACCAACATACTGCATATGCACCATGCATTATTTTGACCACGTGCACATTGCAGCTGTTTTTTAAAACCTTGGTCTAATATAAGCCCTTTTTCTTTCAAAGCATTTTTTTGTCAATATGTTCTTGTTATACCATGCAGGTTTTGCATGCATTCTAGTTACCGAACTTTCCATCTTTTGTAGGTTCTGCAGTGGATTCATTGTCACCAAATGATATTTTCTAGTTTATTCAGCATTTTTATATTTAAATTCTTATTTGATGTTTCTTTAACATACTGTAGCATCGGAAGTCTGAAACAAAGATGCATTATCGGTGAAAGGCTTTGAGCCTTTTAGATATGGATGTTTTAAAAATTGGTTTTCTTCCATGAAACAAAAGATATTGAATCTTCCTTTGTCTATGAAACTTCTAAGCTGATTGTTTTTCTCCTTTTATCAAACTACCATATCACCCATTCATAATCATCCTTGTATTGATGTTGTTTATTCAACTTCTATATTGCTATAGAAATTTTAATAACAAGCCATGCATTAAAGAGGCGTCACTCATTATCCTAGCAGAAGAATATAATTTACTTATTGTATGTTAATATGATGGTTCATGAATTCTAGAAGATTGTTTTTTTATCATATTTATTACCAAAGAACCATTAATTTTTGTGAGGTAAATAGAAGTCAACAATCTAGGGTCCTGAGAGGAGCAAACAAGGGACAAACCTAACCTTTTGGCATCTTTTCGCACAAAGTGGCTAGCCTATACTCGAACTTGTGCTACCGCGCTTGTTAACCCAAGCCTTTTACCATTGCACCAAGCAATGTTCCTTAACTTTTTGTTAGGTAAATGTAAATAGTCTTTTAGCATAAAGCTCCTCCCGTTGTAGATAATTTTCATACAACGATCTTGATCTTATGTATTTGCAAAGAAAAACCTACTTATCCCAGAAATTCACCAACAATGCACCAAGTTAATTTGCAATTAACAGTTTTTGGAACATTCACCAAGTATAATAGGACTAATCTCTTAAAATTACTATGCAAAATTACTCATGTCTCTCATTTCCACCCATGCTCTCCTACCTTGGCTGGTTGTCATTTTGGATCTTCTAGATAATGAGCCACTTATTTGATGTCATTGTGCGATACGTCTAGGATGGCGTTCTTACTGTACAATTCATATCCTCATGATTTTGAATCCATTTCTAGCAGTCAAGAAATGGGTCTATACTATACTACTCTCACAGGAGAATGGGAAATGCGGAGAGTTTGCCATTTCACTCCGGTCGGCTTTCAGTGAAAGCGTACGAACATTGGCTTTGTGAGTTAGACTTTGAACTGAACCATATGGGCCACTTGCTAAGGACGCTGTTTCTAGCTTTTAAGTCTCCTATGAAGTCAACTTTATGTTGGGAACCCGCCCATGCCGCTGATATTTCAAAAATAAATCAGATGGCAGCGGAAAGGGGGCATGTGCGGGATCGACGTTCATCGCATGAATGTTGTTTCGAGACCTTTCGTAATTAGGTAAGAATTAAAACTTTTAAAACTATTAGGAAGATCAAATCTTCACCTTGCGCGGGTAGATGATCACCGCAAATCTGAATTCGTGGTTTTGGAAGAGGGTTCGCTTGAAGCCGTTCAAACGTCCGGCCTCTACGGGTATCCACACGAAGCAGGATCCGATCCAAGCTCTCTATCTCACCGGGGTGCTAGCTCCCTTGCAGAGATAGCTTTGATGGCTGATGTCCTCCTTCTCAATCAACTCTTGATTGTGCTTAGAAGGAGGAAGAAGAAGGATGAAGAAGAGGAAGAAGATGATCCCCTACGCAGCCTTCTTTTGTTCCTTGCGTTGGATGAAGGAAGGGAAGGGAAGGAGGCCGCCAACACTTGGAGATCTTTTCCCTTGCTTGCGGCTGAAAACACCAAGGAAAAGAGAGGGCCACGGCTTGGAGGAAGAGAGGTTTCAATGCATAAGGGGGGCCGGCCCTAGTCCTCCTTTTAAAGGGAGTGGAGCTCCTAACAATTAGGAGCTCCATGACAACTTACCAAAGAAGAGGGCGCCGGCCCTAGCTCTTCATGTCGCCCTAGCCAAGTGAGAGGGGCTGATGTCCCTCTTACTTGGTTAACCTAATCCTCTTCCAAAGAGGATTAGGTGCCTCTCTCATGGTTTAATCCCAATCCAATTAGGATTAGCCAATTGGGTTCAATCTATGCTAGTCCTAATCCAATTAGGACTTGAATGAACCATGACTCAATTGAACTCTTCAATCCTAATCCAATTAGGAGTCATGTTGATTCATTAGATTATTAATTAATTTAGACTTAAGGAATCCTAATCTAATTAGGATGTATTTAATTTCAGTCCTAATCCAATTAGGACTCTATTTGAATCCAAAGTCCTAATCCAATTAGGATTTCTAGGAATCCTACTCCAAGTAGGAATCCAATTTTGATTCAAATCTCTTAATCTCATTAGGATTGAGGAATCCTATTCCAAATAGGAATCCCAGTCCTACTCCAACTAAGATTCCCAGTCCTAATCCAATTGGGACTCTAGGAATCCTATCCGAAGTAGGACTCTTGTTTTAAGTCCAATTAATTAATTCCCTTTGTTCCTTCTTCAACTTCTTATCAATCAAATTGATTTCTTGTGATTCCTAATCACGATTTCAACCATCGGATCGGTCAATACTTCTAGTGTGTGTGACCCCATAGGTTCTATTCTGACTGGTAGTGGGATATATTGTGATCTCTATCACAATATCATTGAAAACTCCTTTCAATGGGTTGGAACGATTCCAACTCAACTCATTAGGGTTTATCGATCATCGAGATAATCCCTGTGAGTCCCACCATCCACCAGTGACACCTAGCAGCATGTAGTGGCTACCCAGCAGAATGGAATGATGAACCTCTAGGTGCAGTTAACATGTGATACAGTCCTACTATCGTGGATCCCTACAGGACGGAGGTCATGGACAACTCGTCAAACCCCATCGTCTGTCATATGTCAAGATTTATTCGACTCGAGTTCGATAGTGGAAAACTCTTTCTCCACTTTATATTATTGCCCTGGCCAAGGTCTTAGAACTCAGTCTAACAAATCACATAGGATCTCTCCTCTTCTATCAAGGTCGATAGATTCCTTGTAGGTGCATACCCTACTCCTACAGTGAACCTACTGCAGCCAATCTACACTGCATGGACCCATATGGCTAGAGACCATGTATGTGTGCAGTCAAACTACAATAACCTCACTGTGAGTAGCCGAAGCACCGCAGGTCAAAGGACCAGTCACACTACTGCAACATCAAGCAAGTCACTGACGAGTGGATAGACATCCAAGTGACTTCTTGTCTTGGTCACGCTCAGTACCCTTGTTCTCTAACAAGCACCTGCACTATCACTTCAGTGTCACTATACTGTGGACTCAAGTCTCGTCCATCCAGAGGAAAAGTGATCTGTGCACTGATCGGATCGATCACCGTTCTCGTGATGATCCATTGATCAGGAGCATTTAGAAATTAATCACCAATGATACATGGCTCAAATTCTCAACTCTTGAGAATATGTATCATCTTATTAATTTCTTGGACGATTCATAGACACATAAACAATATGAATGAAAAGATGCCTTTTATTTATTCAATAATAAATAGTCAAGTACAAAATTATGTCCCTAGAATTAATAATGTGTCAGCCAGATTGGCTTCTAGGGCATACATCTAACAATCTTCCACTTGCACTAAAGCCAATCAGTCATATATCTAAGCCCCATCTTCTCAAGGTGGGCTTCAGTCTTTTGCTGACTTAGCTGCTTAGTGAACGGGTCTGCTACGTTATCCGCGGAGTCTACTCTCTGCACCTCTACATATTTCTTCTCCACATAGTCGCGTATGAGGTGAAAGCGCCGCTCTATATGCTTAGACTTCTGATGAGACCATGGCTCCATAGCTAGTGCTATGGTGCCAATGTTATCGCAGTAAAGTGTTATGGCATCTAATGACATTACACCTAACTCTGCAATTAACTTTTAATCAGAAGGTTTCCACTGCACCCTGAGATACGGCTTAACATTCAGCTTCTAAGGTAGAATCTATAATGATCGGTTGTTTGGAACTCTTCCAATTTACTGAACCACAATTGCACATATTCTGATGTAGACTTTCTATCATCAATATGTGTACATCCTTCTACCTTCAACTCTGATCTTCTCACAAAGACCAAGAACATGTCCTTAGTTCTTCTCAAGTACTTAAGACTGTTCTTTCACAGCTATCCAGTGCTTCTTGCCTGGATCCGACTGATATCTGCTTGTGACACTCACAGCAAGAGCTATATCAGGTTATGTACACAGCATGGCATACATGAGGCTTCCCATTGCCGATGCATAGGGAATCTTGCTCATGTGTTGAATCTCTTCAGCACCTCCTCTATGTACATCTTCTGTGAAAGGCCAAGCATTCTTTTAGATCTATCTCTATAGACCTTTATTCCCAAAATATAGGATGCTTCCCCAAGGTCTTTCATGGAGAATTCTTTTGACAACCAGACCTTGACCGAGGTTAGCATAGGAATATCATTCCCAATCAGGAGAATGTCATCTACGTACAGTACGAGAAAAACGACAGCACTCCCACTAACCTTTTTGTAAACACACGGTTCCTCTTCGTTTTTGATGAAATCAAACGTTTTGATTGCGTCATCGAAACGAGTGTTCCAACTCCGAGATGCTTGCTTTAGTCCATAGATGGACCTTTGCAGCTTGCAGACCTTGTGATCTCCATCACTGGAAGTGAAACCCAAAGGCTGTTCCATATAGATATCTTCATCAAAATATCCATTCAGGAAAGCAGTTTTCACATCCATCTGCCAGATTTCATAATCATGAAATGCTGCAATGGCAAGCAATGTTCGGATGGATTTTAGCATGGCTACAGGTGAAAAGGTCTCCTGATAGTCAATGCCTTCGCGCTGACTATACCCTTTCGCCACAAGCCTTGCCTTATAGGTATCTACCTCTCCATCCGAACCTATCTTCCTTTTGTAGATCCATTTGCATCCAATAGGTACAATACCTTCTGGTGGGTCTACTAAGGTCCAGACTTGGTTGGAATGCATGGAGTCTAACTCTGACTTCATAGCTTCCAGCCATTTCTCGGAATCGATATCAGATATCGCCTCGTTGTAGGTTTTGGGATCCTGTATGTGATCCCTATCTCCCACTAGGAACATTTCCTCGGTATCCTCTTCTAGTATACCTAAGTATCTATCGGGAGGATGGGAGACCCTACTAGATCTACGAGGTGGTCGAGGGACATCGTGTACTGGCTCTATATGAATGGGTTCAATAGGATCCATGACTCGTTGCTTTTCAGAGACTTTCTCTTCAAGCTCAATTTTCCTCCCACTGCCTCTATCAAGGATAAACTGATTTTTCAAGAAGATGGCATGACGGCTCACAAACACATTGTGATCCTCTGAGACGTAAAAATTGTATCCTAATGACTCTTTAGGATATCCTATAAAACGAGCACTTATGGTCCTAGCCTCTAACTTGTCCGCCTGTAGTCTCTTGACATGGGCCGGACATCCCCAAATCTTGAGATGACCCAGACTTGGTTTCTTACCATGCCATATCTCATACGGTGTGGTAGGAACGGATTTAGAGGGAACTCTATTCAATAAATAAATCGCTGTGAGTAAGGCATCTCCCCAAAGGAACATAGGTAAATCAGTGAAGCTCATCATGGACCTGACCATATCTAATAGGGTCCGATTCCTCCTCTCTGACACCCCGTTGAGCTGAGGTGTACCCGGAGGTGTCCATTGTGAGACTATGCCGTTTTCCTTGAGATAGTCCCGGAATTCTCCACTAAGGTATTCTCCTCCTCGATCTGATCGAAGAGCCTTAAGAGGTTTTCCAGTTTGTTTTTCTACTTCATTCTTGAACTCTTTGAACTTTTCAAAAGACTCAGACTTGTGTCTCATAAGATACACATACCCATACCGTGAATAATCATCGGTAAAGGTAATGAAGTAAGAATAACGTCCCCTGGCTAGCACATCGAATGGGCCACATACATCTGTATGTACTAGGGTAAGTATTTCAGTGGTCCTCTCCCCATGTCCTACAAAGGGCAGTCTAGCCATTTTTCCTTGAAGGCAGGACTCGCAAACTGGATATGACTCGGAAGTCAATGAGCCTAAAAGCCCATCTTTATCCATTTTGTTCATTCTGTCCTCTCCAATATGGCCAAGCCTGAGGTGCCACAAATATCTTTGGTTTATCTCATCTCTGGATCTTTTGGATCCTTTGGCACTCACTTCTTGCTCGGTAACATTCACAGATACATCCATATGTAAATGATAGAGACTGTCAATCATAAAACCACGTGCGACTATTTTATTTCTCAAATAAATAGAACAGTAGTCTTTGTCAAATGTAAAAACATGACCTTCCTGTGCTAGACAAGAGACAGAAATCAAATTTTTGCTAGCAGCAGGTACATAATAGCAGTCTCTAAGTAATAAACTAAATCCAGACGGTAGTCGCAGATGGTAGGTGCCTACAGCCACAGCAGCAACTTTTGCCCCGTTGCCAACCCGAAGGGTTACCGCACCTTCCGCCAGCCTTCTACTTTCCTTTAGACCCTGCATGGTAGTGCACAAATGAGCACTAGAACCAGAATCTATAACCCAACTAGAAATAGAAGAAACCGTTAGATTAGTTTCAATTATGAGCAAGTCTATACCTTCCGAAGGTGTGTCACCTTTCTTGTTCTTTAGGCTCTCGAGGTATGAAGGACAGTTTCTCTTCCAGTGGCCTTCGACATTGCAATGGAAACATTTTCCTTTGTCGTTAGCCTTTTTCTTTTGAACTTCCTTCTTTGGCTTCTTGTCTTTCTTCTGCTTCTTAGCAGGCTTCTTTTTCTTCCAAGTAGACTTTCTCTTGGAACCAGAAGTCAACTCAGCAGCAAGGACATTGCCCCTTGAACCTTTAAAGGCTCCCTCAGCAGTTACCAACATGTTTATGAGTTCAGTCTTAGTGCATTTAATCTTATTCATGTGGTAGTTTACTATAAACTGACCAAATGAATCAGAAAGTGACTGTAGGATCAAATCCACTTGTAATTCCTTGTGCATGTCCATACCGAGCTTCTCAAGCTCCTCTAGGTCCTTGATCATGGTTAGACTGTGATCATGGACAGACTGCCCCTCGCGCATCTTCGTTTTGAAAAGCCTCTTGGACACTTCAAAACGAGCTGTGCGACTCTGCTCACCATACAACTCTTGCAGGTGTGCCAGTATTTCCCTAGCAGTCTTCATATTTTCATGCTGGCATTGGAGTTCATTAGACATGGATGCCATCATATAGCATTTTATTCTAATGTCATCATCCAACCACTTTTTATGCATTTCACGCTGAACATCAGTAGGACGTGTTGGTAGTGTAGGGATATCTGAATCGAGTATGTAGCCTATTTTCTCACAGTCCAAAACAATTTTGAGATTTCTAAGCCAGTCTTTGTAATTGGTTCCGGTCAGTCGGTTGGTCTCAAGAATACGGGTCAAAGGGTTTGAAGCTGACATTGTATCTGCAGAGAGTAAAGATTCTAGTTAGACTTTTGTACTTGATCCTAATCTGTTCTAAGGTCTTTTAGAACAAATGTGACTCCCACTATTTTCTCGAATTCCTCACACTCCCCTGGTAGGAAGACGGAAATCCCACACGACTAGGGTTTCTAGTGGGTACTGCGGTCCCACCGATTTACATGCCACCTCACCTAACAGTTATTGGTGACACATAGATGGATGAGTGTACAACTCTTATACAATGCTTCTCAAGCATGTTGCAGTGCAACTTGGTCTCTAAGCCATGAAGACCTCACCTAACAGTTATTGGTCCCATTTCTTAGTTAAGTCAGACCCACCGTATAACCGTAGGAATAAAGTCGTCATTGGGTCCTCACCTAACAGTTATTGGTGCCCAACCCCACCTTTACCCTACAACATCTCATGTCTATAGAGAGGTCCAGCCCCCCGATGCAACTTGACCACTGTGTCCAGCCGAGACAAATCAACATCAGAAAGGCCTTAGCAGCTCTACTACAGTGGAAGACCTATTGACTTAATATTGGTTAATCAGGTCTTAGTGTTTGCAACTTGAGCCCTTCATAAGAGGTAATCGAACAATTGGCCAGGTAAGCAGGTGGGAGGCTCCCCTTACTCAGAGAGTAAGGTCCTAATTAAGTAACCACCTTTCATGCTTTCCTAGACACCAATTAGATCAATTAATCTAATATGACTTGCTCATGTCGGTTCACTCTCGACTTGATTGAGGAGGTTTTGATTTAGGTCTCAATTGGGTTTGCTACATCACATGTAAACCTATCTACCCGACTCGCATTCACATCACATGCAAACGGTACATCACAGGCAGTTATAATCGCAGCATCAAATTAAAGCTAAACTTTAACTAGGTGATGATCATGGATTCTAATTAGGTCGTATTACAAGCACATGCACATCAATCGATCAAGTGGTCTTCAACTCTTGAATTGGTTCCAAGCCTCCTTGATCAACCCTTGATCCCATCGCCATCAACCGCTTGGATCACCTTTCATCTCATGCTTTTGCTTCAGCTTGATCGTTGATGTACATCACATCACAGAAATACAACCAGATGTAAAATAAAAATAAAAATAAATTACATCTCCTTTTAGGAGGCACGCAGGCCTCTCAAAACATCAAATAAGATGCATGCAAGCATCTGAAAAATTACATGACATCGCAGATCACATCGCAGGTCATTACATTTGATACCAAAAGGGGTTGAATCCTATGATCATCACCGTATGCAACAATTATAATTTTCAGATCTGAAAACTAACTGATTATATCATGACATAGGTCGCTGATCATGCTAATCATGATTCTAAACTTTGTAATCCCATTAACAATGCAATTAGAATCATCTTTTTATCACATAAAAATCAGCATGTAAAAAATCAGCACCCCTGAAAAATCTGCATGCAGAATTTTTCAGCATGCATGATCAATCAATTTTCAGATCTAATAAGCCTTTAGATATTTAATTCTTACCTTAATCTACGAAGCCTAGGCTCTGATACCACTGTTGGGAACCCGCCCATGCCGCTGATATTTCAAAAATAAATCAGATGGCAGCGGAAAGGGGGCATGTGCGGGATCGACGTTCATCGCATGAACGTTGTTTTGAGACCTTTCGTAATTAGGTAAGAATTAAAACTTTTAAAACTATTAGGAAGATCAAATCTTCACCTTGCGCGGGTAGATGATCACCGCAAATCTGAATTCGTGGTTTTGGAAGAGGGTTCGCTTGAAGCCGTTCAAACGTCCGGCCTCTACGGGTATCCACACGAAGCAGGATCCGATCCAAGCTCTCTATCTCACCGGGGTGCTAGCTCCCTTGCAGAGATAGCTTTGATGGCTGATGTCCTCCTTCTCAATCAACTCTTGATTGTGCTTAGAAGGAGGAAGAAGAAGGATGAAGAAGAGGAAGAAGATGATCCCCTACGCAGCCTTCTTTTGTTCCTTGCGTTGGATGAAGGAAGGGAAGGGAAGGAGGCCGCCAACACTTGGAGATCTTTTCCCTTGCTTGCGGTTGAAAACACCAAGGAAAAGAGAGGGCCACGGCTTGGAGGAAGAGAGGTTTCAATGCATAAGGGGGGCCGGCCCTAGTCCTCCTTTTAAAGGGAGTGGAGCTCCTAACAATTAGGAGCTCCATGACAACTTACCAAAGAAGAGGGCGCCGGCCCTAGCTCTTCATGTCGCCCTAGCCAAGTGAGAGGGGCTGATGTCCCTCTTACTTGGTTAACCTAATCCTCTTCCAAAGAGGATTAGGTGCCTCTCTCATGGTTTAATCCCAATCCAATTAGGATTAGCCAATTGGGTTCAATCTATGCTAGTCCTAATCCAATTAGGACTTGAATGAACCATGACTCAATTGAACTCTTCAATCCTAATCCAATTAGGAGTCATGTTGATTCATTAGATTATTAATTAATTTAGACTTAAGGAATCCTAATCTAATTAGGATGTATTTAATTTCAGTCCTAATCCAATTAGGACTCTATTTGAATCCAAAGTCCTAATCCAATTAGGATTTCTAGGAATCCTACTCCAAGTAGGAATCCAATTTTGATTCAAATCTCCTAATCTCATTAGGATTGAGGAATCCTATTCCAAATAGGAATCCCAGTCCTACTCCAACTAAGATTCCCAGTCCTAATCCAATTGGGACTCTAGGAATCCTATCCGAAGTAGGACTCTTGTTTTAAGTCCAATTAATTAATTCCCTTTGTTCCTTCTTCAACTTCTTATCAATCAAATTGATTTCTTGTGATTCCTAATCACGATTTCAACCATCGGATCGGTCAATACTTCTAGTGTGTGTGACCCCATAGGTTCTATTCTGACTGGTAGTGGGATATATTGTGATCTCTATCACAATATCATTGAAAACTCCTTTCAATGGGTTGGAACGATTCCAACTCAACTCATTAGGGTTTATCGATCATCGAGATAATCCCTGTGAGTCCCACCATCCACCAGTGACACCTAGCAGCATGTAGTGGCTACCCAGCAGAATGGAATGATGAACCTCTAGGTGCAGTTAACATGTGATACAGTCCTACTATCGTGGATCCCTACAGGACGGAGGTCATGGACAACTCGTCAAACCCCATCGTCTGTCATATGTCAAGATTTATTCGACTCGAGTTCGATAGTGGAAAACTCTTTCTCCACTTTATATTACTGCCCTGGCCAAGGTCTTAGAACTCAGTCTAACAAATCACATAGGATCTCTCCTCTTCTATCAAGGTCGATAGATTCCTTGTAGGTGCATACCCTACTCCTACAGTGAACCTACTGCAGCCAATCTACACTGCATGGACCCATATGGCTAGAGACCATGTATGTGTGCAGTCAAACTACAATAACCTCACTGTGAGTAGCCGAAGCACCGCAGGTCAAAGGACCAGTCACACTACTGCAACATCAAGCAAGTCACTGACGAGTGGATAGACATCCAAGTGACTTCTTGTCTTGGTCACGCTCAGTACCCTTGTTCTCTAACAAGCACCTGCACTATCACTTCAGTGTCACTATACTGTGGACTCAAGTCTCGTCCATCCAGAGGGAAAGTGATCTGTGCACTGATCGGATCGATCACCGTCCTCGTGATGATCCATTGATCAGGAGCATTTAGAAATTAATCACCAATGATACATGGCTCAAATTCTCAACTCTTGAGAATATGTATCATCATCTTATTAATTTCTTGGACGATTCATAGACACATAAACAATATGAATGAAAAGATGCCTTTTATTTATTCAATAATAAATAGTCAAGTACAAAATTATGTCCCTAGAATTAATAATGTGTCAGCCAGATTGGCTTCTAGGGCATACATCTAACAATCTTCCACTTGCACTAAAGCCAATCAGTCATATATCTAAGCCCCATCTTCTCAAGGTGGGCTTCAGTCTTTTGCTGACTTAGCTGCTTAGTGAACGGGTCTGCTACGTTATCCGCGGAGTCTACTCTCTGCACCTCTACATATTTCTTCTCCACATAGTCGCGTATGAGGTGAAAGCGCCGCTCTATATGCTTAGACTTCTGATGAGACCATGGCTCCATAGCTAGTGCTATGGTGCCAATGTTATCGCAGTAAAGTGTTATGGCATCTAATGACATTACACCTAACTCTGCAATTAACTTTTAATCAGAAGGTTTCCACTGCACCCTGAGATACGGCTTAACATTCAGCTTCTAAGGTAGAATCTATAATGATCGGTTGTTTGGAACTCTTCCAATTTACTGAACCACAATTGCACATATTCTGATGTAGACTTTCTATCATCAATATGTGTACATCCTTCTACCTTCAACTCTGATCTTCTCCCAAAGACCAAGAACATGTCCTTAGTTCTTCTCAAGTACTTAAGACTGTTCTTTCACAGCTATCCAGTGCTTCTTGCCTGGATCCGACTGATATCTGCTTGTGACACTCACAGCAAGAGCTATATCAGGTTATGTACACAGCATGGCATACATGAGGCTTCCCATTGCCGATGCATAGGGAATCTTGCTCATGTGTTGAATCTCTTCAGCACCTCCTCTATGTACATCTTCTGTGAAAGGCCAAGCATTCTTTTAGATCTATCTCTATAGACCTTTATTCCCAAAATATAGGATGCTTCCCCAAGGTCTTTCATGGAGAATTCTTTTGACAACCAGACCTTGACCGAGGTTAGCATGGGAATATCATTCCCAATCAGGAGAATGTCATCTACGTACAGTACGAGAAAAACGACAGCACTCCCACTAACCTTTTTGTAAACACACGGTTCCTCTTCGTTTTTGATGAAATCAAACGTTTTGATTGCGTCATCGAAACGAGTGTTCCAACTCCGAGATGCTTGCTTTAGTCCATAGATGGACCTTTGCAGCTTGCAGACCTTGTGATCTCCATCACTGGAAGTGAAACCCAAAGGCTGTTCCATATAGATATCTTCATCAAAATATCCATTCAGGAAAGCAGTTTTCACATCCATCTGCCAGATTTCATAATCATGAAATGCTGCAATGGCAAGCAATGTTCGGATGGATTTTAGCATGGCTACAGGTGAAAAGGTCTCCTGATAGTCAATGCCTTCGCGCTGACTATACCCTTTCGCCACAAGCCTTGCCTTATAGGTATCTACCTCTCCATCCGAACCTATCTTCCTTTTATAGATCCATTTGCATCCAATAGGTACAATACCTTCTGGTGGGTCTACTAAGGTCCAGACTTGGTTGGAATGCATGGAGTCTAACTCTGACTTCATAGCTTCCAGCCATTTCTCGGAATCGATATCAGATATCGCCTCGTTGTAGGTTTTGGGATCCTGTATGTGATCCCTATCTCCCACTAGGAACATTTCCTCGGTATCCTCTTCTAGTATACCTAAGTATCTATCGGGAGGATGGGAGACCCTACTAGATCTACGAGGTGGTCGAGGGACATCGTGTACTGGCTCTATATGAATGGGTTCAATAGGATCCATGACTCGTTGCTTTTCAGAGACTTTCTCTTCAAGCTCAATTTTCCTCCCACTGCCTCTATCAAGGATAAACTGATTTTCAAGAAGATGGCATGACGGCTCACAAACACATTGTGATCCTCTGAGACGTAAAATTGTATCCTAATGACTCTTTAGGATATCCTATAAAACGAGCACTTATGGTCCTAGCCTCTAACTTGTCCGCCTGTAGTCTCTTGACATGGGCCGGACATCCCCAAATCTTGAGATGACCCAGACTTGGTTTCTTACCATGCCATATCTCATACGGTGTGGTAGGAACGGATTTAGAGGGAACTCTATTCAATAAATAAATCGCTGTGAGTAAGGCATCTCCCCAAAGGAACATAGGTAAATCAGTGAAGCTCATCATGGACCTGACCATATCTAATAGGGTCCGATTCCTCCTCTCTGACACCCCGTTGAGCTGAGGTGTACCCGGAGGTGTCCATTGTGAGACTATGCCGTTTTCCTTGAGATAGTCCCGGAATTCTCCACTAAGGTATTCTCCTCCTCGATCTGATCGAAGAGCCTTAAGAGGTTTTCCAGTTTGTTTTTCTACTTCATTCTTGAACTCTTTGAACTTTTCAAAAGACTCAGACTTGTGTCTCATAAGATACACATACCCATACCGTGAATAATCATCGGTAAAGGTAATGAAGTAAGAATAACGTCCCCTGGCTAGCACATCGAATGGGCCACATACATCTGTATGTACTAGGGTAAGTATTTCAGTGGTCCTCTCCCCATGTCCTACAAAGGGCAGTCTAGCCATTTTTTCTTGAAGGCAGGACTCGCAAACTGGATATGACTCGGAAGTCAATGAGCCTAAAAGCCCATCTTTATCCATTTTGTTCATTCTGTCCTCTCCAATATGGCCAAGCCTGAGGTGCCACAAATATCTTTGGTTTATCTCATCTCTGGATCTTTTGGATCCTTTGGCACTCACTTCTTGCTCGGTAACATTCACAGATACATCCATATGTAAATGATAGAGACTGTCAATCATAAAACCACGTGCGACTATTTTATTTCTCAAATAAATAGAACAGCAGTCTTTGTCAAATGTAAAAACATGACCTTCCTGTGCTAGACAAGAGACAGAAATCAAATTTTTGCTAGCAGCAGGTACATAATAGCAGTCTCTAAGTAATAAACTAAATCCAGACGGTAGTCGCAGATGGTAGGTGCCTACAGCCACAGCAGCAACTTTTGCCCCGTTGCCAACCCGAAGGGTTACCGCACCTTCCGCCAGCCTTTTACTTTCCTTTAGACCCTGCATGGTAGTGCACAAATGAGCACTAGAACCAGAATCTATAACCCAACTAGAAGTAGAAGAAACCGTTAGATTAGTTTCAATTATGAGCAAGTCTATACCTTCCGAAGGTGTGTCACCTTTCTTGTTCTTTAGGCTCTCGAGGTATGAAGGACAGTTTCTCTTCCAGTGGCCTTCGACATTGCAGTGGAAACATTTTCCTTTGTCGTTAGCCTTTTTCTTTTGAACTTCCTTCTTTGGCTTCTTGTCTTTCTTCTGCTTCTTAGCAGGCTTCTTTTTCTTCCAAGTAGACTTTCTCTTGGAACCAGAAGTCAACTCAGCAGCAAGGACATTGCCCCTTGAACCTTTAAAGGCTCCCTCAGCAGTTACCAACATGTTTATGAGTTCAGTCTTAGTGCATTCAATCTTATTCATGTGGTAGTTTACTATAAACTGACCAAATGAATCAGGAAGTGACTGTAGGATCAAATCCACTTGTAATTCCTTGTGCATGTCCATACCGAGCTTCTCAAGCTCCTCTAGGTCCTTGATCATGGTTAGACCGTGATCATGGACAGACTGCCCCTCGCGCATCTTCGTTTTGAAAAGCCTCTTGGACACTTCAAAACGAGCTGTGCGACTCTGCTCACCATACAACTCTTGCAGGTGTGCCAGTATTTCCCTAGCAGTCTTCATATTTTCATGCTGGCATTGGAGTTCATTAGACATGGATGCCATCATATAGCATTTTATTCTAATGTCATCATCCAACCACTTTTTATGCATTTCACGCTGAACATCAGTAGGACGTGTTGGTAGTGTAGGGATATCTGAATCGAGTATGTAGCCTATTTTCTCACAGTCCAAAACAATTTTGAGATTTCTAAGCCAGTCTTTGTAATTGGTTCCGGTCAGTCGGTTGGTCTCAAGAATACGGGTCAAAGGGTTTGAAGCTGACATTGTATCTGCAGAGAGTAAAGATTCTAGTTAGACTTTTGTACTTGATCCTAATCTGTTCTAAGGTCTTTTAGAACAAATGTGACTCCCACTATTTTCTCGAATTCCTCACACTCCCCTGGTAGGAAGACGGAAATCCCACACGACTAGGGTTTCTAGTGGGTACTGCGGTCCCACCGATTTACATGCCACCTCACCTAACAGTTATTGGTGACACATAGATGGATGAGTGTACAACTCTTATACAATGCTTCTCAAGCATGTTGCAGTGCAACTTGGTCTCTAAGCCATGAAGACCTCACCTAACAGTTATTGGTCCCATTTCTTAGTTAAGTCAGACCCACCGTATAACCGTAGGAATAAAGTCGTCATTGGGTCCTCACCTAACAGTTATTGGTGCCCAACCCCACCTTTACCCTACAACATCTCATGTCTATAGAGAGGTCCAGCCCCCCGATGCAACTTGACCACTGTGTCCAGCCGAGACAAATCAACATCAGAAAGGCCTTAGCAGCTCTACTACAGTGGAAGACCTATTGACTTAATATTGGTTAATCAGGTCTTAGTGTTTGCAACTTGAGCCCTTCATAAGAGGTAATCGAACAATTGGCCAGGTAAGCAGGTGGGAGGCTCTCCTTACTCAGAGAGTAAGGTCCTAATTAAGTAACCACCTTTCATGCTTTCCTAGACACCAATTAGATCAATTAATCTAATATGACTTGCTCATGTCGGTTCACTCTCGACTTGATTGAGGAGGTTTTGATTTAGGTCTCAATTGGGTTTGCTACATCACATGTAAACCTATCTACCCGACTCGCATTCACATCACATGCAAACGGTACATCACAGGCAGTTATAATCGCAACATCAAATTAAAGCTAAACTTTAACTAGGTGATGATCATGGATTCTAATTAGGTCGTATTACAAGCACATGCACATCAATCGATCAAGTGGTCTTCAACTCTTGAATTGGTTCCAAGCCTCCTTGATCAACCCTTGATCCCATCGCCATCAACCGCTTGGATCACCTTTCATCTCATGCTTTTGCTTCAGCTTGATCGTTGATGTACATCACATCACAGAAATACAACCAGATGTAAAATAAAAATAAAAATAAATTACATCTCCTTTTAGGAGGCACGCAGGCCTCTCAAAACATCAAATAAGATGCATGCAAGCATCTGAAAAATTACATGACATCGCAGATCACATCGCAGGTCATTACATTTGATACCAAAAGGGGTTGAATCCTATGATCATCACCGTATGCAACAATTATAATTTTCAGATCTGAAAACTAACTGATTATATCATGACATAGGTCGCTGATCATGCTAATCATGATTCTAAACTTTGTAATCCCATTAACAATGCAATTAGAATCATCTTTTTATCACATAAAAATCAGCATGTAAAAAATCAGCACCCCTGAAAAATCTGCATGCAGAATTTTTCAGCATGCATGATCAATCAATTTTCAGATCTAATAAGCCTTTAGATATTTAATTCTTACCTTAATCTACGAAGCCTAAGCTCTGATACCACTGTTGGGAACCCGCCCATGCCGCTGATATTTCAAAAATAAATCAGATGGCAGCGGAAAGGGGGCATGTGCGGGATCGACGTTCATCGCATGAACGTTGTTTTGAGACCTTTCGTAATTAGGTAAGAATTAAAACTTTTAAAACTATTAGGAAGATCAAATCTTCACCTTGCGCGGGTAGATGATCACCGCAAATCTGAATTCGTGGTTTTGGAAGAGGGTTCGCTTGAAGCCGTTCAAACGTCCGGCCTCTACGGGTATCCACACGAAGCAGGATCCGATCCAAGCTCTCTATCTCACCGGGGTGCTAGCTCCCTTGCAGAGATAGCTTTGATGGCTGATGTCCTCCTTCTCAATCAACTCTTGATTGTGCTTAGAAGGAGGAAGAAGAAGGATGAAGAAGAGGAAGAAGATGATCCCCTACGCAGCCTTCTTTTGTTCCTTGCGTTGGATGAAGGAAGGGAAGGGAAGGAGGCCGCCAACACTTGGAGATCTTTTCCCTTGCTTGCGGCTGAAAACACCAAGGAAAAGAGAGGGCCACGGCTTGGAGGAAGAGAGGTTTCAATGCATAAGGGGGGCCGGCCCTAGTCCTCCTTTTAAAGGGAGTGGAGCTCCTAACAATTAGGAGCTCCATGACAACTTACCAAAGAAGAGGGCGCCGGCCCTAGCTCTTCATGTCGCCCTAGCCAAGTGAGAGGGGCTGATGTCCCTCTTACTTGGTTAACCTAATCCTCTTCCAAAGAGGATTAGGTGCCTCTCTCATGGTTTAATCCCAATCCAATTAGGATTAGCCAATTGGGTTCAATCTATGCTAGTCCTAATCCAATTAGGACTTGAATGAACCATGACTCAATTGAACTCTTCAATCCTAATCCAATTAGGAGTCATGTTGATTCATTAGATTATTAATTAATTTAGACTTAAGGAATCCTAATCTAATTAGGATGTATTTAATTTCAGTCCTAATCCAATTAGGACTCTATTTGAATCCAAAGTCCTAATCCAATTAGGATTTCTAGGAATCCTACTCCAAGTAGGAATCCAATTTTGATTCAAATCTCCTAATCTCATTAGGATTGAGGAATCCTATTCCAAATAGGAATCCCAGTCCTACTCCAACTAAGATTCCCAGTCCTAATCCAATTGGGACTCTAGGAATCCTATCCGAAGTAGGACTCTTGTTTTAAGTCCAATTAATTAATTCCCTTTGTTCCTTCTTCAACTTCTTATCAATCAAATTGATTTTTTGTGATTCCTAATCACGATTTCAACCATCGGATCGGTCAATACTTCTAGTGTGTGTGACCCCATAGGTTCTATTCTGACTGGTAGTGGGATATATTGTGATCTCTATCACAATATCATTGAAAACTCCTTTCAATGGGTTGGAACGATTCCAACTCAACTCATTAGGATTTATCGATCATCGAGATAATCCCTGTGAGTCCCACCATCCACCAGTGACACCTAGCAGCATGTAGTGGCTACCCAGCAGAATGGAATGATGAACCTCTAGGTGCAGTTAACATGTGATACAGTCCTACTATCGTGGATCCCTACAGGACGGAGGTCATGGACAACTCGTCAAACCCCATCGTCTGTCATATGTCAAGATTTATTCGACTCGAGTTCGATAGTGGAAAACTCTTTCTCCACTTTATATTACTGCCCTGGCCAAGGTCTTAGAACTCAGTCTAACAAATCACATAGGATCTCTCCTCTTCTATCAAGGTCGATAGATTCCTTGTAGGTGCATACCCTACTCCTACAGTGAACCTACTGCAGCCAATCTACACTGCATGGACCCATATGGCTAGAGACCATGTATGTGTGCAGTCAAACTACAATAACCTCACTGTGAGTAGCCGAAGCACCGCAGGTCAAAGGACCAGTCACACTACTGCAACATCAAGCAAGTCACTGACGAGTGGATAGACATCCAAGTAACTTCTTGTCTTGGTCACGCTCAGTACCCTTGTTCTCTAACAAGCACCTGCACTATCACTTCAGTGTCACTATACTGTGGACTCAAGTCTCGTCCATCCAGAGGGAAAGTGATCTGTGCACTGATCGGATCGATCACCGTCCTCGTGATGATCCATTGATCAGGAGCATTTAGAAATTAATCACCAATGATACATGGCTCAAATTCTCAACTCTTGAGAATATGTATCATCATCTTATTAATTTCTTGGACGATTCATAGACACATAAACAATATGAATGAAAAGATGCCTTTTATTTATTCAATAATAAATAGTCAAGTACAAAATTATGTCCCTAGAATTAATAATGTGTCAGCCAGATTGGCTTCTAGGGCATACATCTAACACTTTAGACGAGCAAAAGAGCAAGAGGGCTTTGATTCATAGAAGGATGACATACGAAAACGTGCCAGGAATTCAGCCAAAAGAGATACTTGAGCAGAAGGCCATGGATCAGAGAAGAAAAGTAACCTATCTGTGCCTATTGGGAATCGGGTGAGAGCACTCCGCACCTATTGGAGGGCTTAGATCAAGCAAATAGAGAAAAACTTGAAGATAAAATACTAGTGTATCTTAGGTTGCACTTGATATCGTATCAACTTTCATCCTTGTAAATCCTAAAACCATAAACACTGTTTTTGTTTTTTCCTTATAAATTTCTGACAACAGAAACATGTTTGCCGGTTGCTTCCTTTTTTGCTTTACATAATAGAAAGTAGAAAAACATTTTTTTAAGTAAGTAGAAAAATAAAATTCATCTGAGATGTATTTCTTTACCATTTCTTTACCTTCTCCGACATCGTCGTCATCTCCATCTTCTTCATCAAGGCTAAAGAAGTCCATCCTGGAGAACAGCTACTAGGCCTGAGCTCGGCATGCCTCAAAGCCCTTCCCAAAGGTGTCGGACGTGTTTTCTAGGGCATCTTCTTGAAACTCCTTCAAGGTGTGGTATTCCTTCACCGCCTCTGCGATCCTCGCGTCAGCCCGAATGGCCCGCCTTTTAGCCTCGGCGGCTCGCTCCTTATCCTCGGTAGTTCTTTGCTTGGCTTTGGCCAGCTTTGCAGAAAGCTCCATGATCTTTTGCTTAGCAACCTTATAAGCCCCCTCGATTGAGGATAGCCGCCTCTCTCTAACCACAGCCTGAGTCTGCAAAGGCGAGACATGGGCTTCTTCTGGCTTGACTCGGTCTTTGCCTGTTTTCACCCTCTCCTCGGCCTTCTGAGCCCATTCCTCGGTGGCCTCCTCCCCCGCCTTGGCCAGACAAGTGTGCTCCTCGGCAGCCTCCGCTCTCTCCTTGTATTCTATGATACTCCTCGAGAGTATCCTAAACCTATCATGCTAGCAGCCGATCTCGAGAGCGTGTTGAAAAAAAAAAGGAAAAGAGAAGAACAAAGAGGTGGAGTTAGCTACCAAGGGAAATGACTTAATGAAGATTTATGAAACCTACCTGAACGACTGAAGCAAAGGTTGCGCCAAAGAATTTGGTAGGGTTGAGGGAGCGATGATCTCCCTGTCGGTTTAGAGCTGTATAGCTTAGACCAGCTCCCTTGCCACTCCAGAAGACCCCAGTACTGAGTCGGACTCCTCTACTGTCCACTATGAAAAATAGATCCCACGGGCATGGGTCGAGGCTGAGGGACCTCCTAGCCTAGAGCAGACAGGCCCGAATCCGATCGAGCTAAGGTGCAAACATCGGGAGATGGATGATGTGGAGGCATGACGGCCCCCTCTCAAAGGGGTAATCTAGATGGTTGAGCGACCTTTGCATTGCGGTCGGGTTCTACAGTCTGCCCCAAGGTGCGGGCGCCTCATGGGAAGCTCTAGCAATCAAGGTCTTGGCATCAACCTCAATGATGGTCTCGGAAGCGTGGGCCAAGGAGGATTCCCCCCTCGACCTTTTACTCTGGGAGGCCTCACCATCGGCGGCCGCAACCAACCTCTTCTTCTTCTTTCTCCTCTCAAGAATTAGCGTAAGATTAATCTTCATGACAATGGGGACTGCAACGCTAAGGACAAGACATAGGAGAAGGGTTGAGCGGCCAACAGGTGAATACGCATCGAAAATGGGAAAGCACAGGGGACACCAGAGCCAGAGACGAAAGACTTTATTGGAGCACCACCTAGAAGCTTGGACACTCGGGCACTCAGGTAAAGAAGCAAGTGCACCGAGGGGAGGAGGCTGAGGGCTGGGGACGCCCTTATATGGAGGTGCAGACGGCCCTATTCAAAGCACCAATTCGCTACCACAATAGATTGTGCAACGTGACGGCTCAGGGGATGGCACGGGTGATCCGCCGGATTGCCACTTTGATGATGCCTCGAGGAAAACATTGCAGTGATGACGTCTTGGGACAACCTAGATACGGCGACGCTTTAAGGAAACAGATCGATGCATTTATTGCCCATGATGAAAGTCCTACCCTCAATCGAAGTGGTAGCTTAACTTCCATCACCCGAACTGGAAGGCAGTTTGGCCTCGAAAGTGGGGGGCAAGTGTTGGGAGAAATATTAGACTCCTCGACCTCGGGCCAAACCTCTCTCTTTGATCGCTAACGTCGGCCGAGGAGGATGGTGAAGGCCCCAGCTGAGCTGGTGCCCCATCGAGGTGAGCGACTTTCACCCCGACCGAGAAGATGACCAGTTAAGGAGAACTATCGACTCATATCAATAAAGATTGACAGTTCCAACAACTGACAGCTTTGGCGACCCATAGTTGCGGCAACACCATGGCTTGCTCTCCATTGGCGTTGCCTACTGCTCACGCGGACTGACGCCCATGCCATGGCCGTACCACTTTTCGTTATTTGACCAGCATTGCACGCCACGTTGGGCTAGGTAAGGACAAAATGGGCTCCCCTATATCAAGGGGCGGCCTAGAGGACCTCAGGTATGCACAATATACTACTTATAGAGCCACACTCTGCTGAAATCTTCTCCCTTCCACACTGTTGTCTTTAGGTTCTGACTTAGGCATCGGAGATCCCTCGCTGAAAACTCTCCGGCAAGTCGAGTTCTTGCAGGCTGCATACAGAGGAAATCCACCCCCTGCACCTTGGCTAGCCTACTCAGCTCTACACCAACCGACCCTAAGGTCGCCCAAGCTCCGCTCGACCTCAGCCCAGTTTTAGTTGCAACAGTAGCCTTACTTTAGTGTGTTGAGATATTGTTTACATATTTCAAACATGTGATACTCAGATCATAATGAAACAAACTTATCGTTATGTCAAGGCACCCTTGTAAGTCCATCTACCATTGAGATGATTTAATCTAAGTCGATCGATCACATATCTAACCCAGAAAGATTGAGAGATGCCTACTAAGGTCGCATGAAAGCATTCACCTAACAAGCGAGGGACAATAGAGGACACGTGTTGAGTGTTGGCCAGGAGCAAAATTATCCTCAGGATTGAGGTATGGTTCTTTGCTATCAAAAGACAAGATGATGGAAGTAGTAGTAGTATGCCGGATCCTAATTTCTCTGTCCAATAATCATCCTATGGTTGAGGCCTAGCTAGAAGCTGTTTGCTGGAATTCTAAAAATATGGGTTATCAAGTTCGAAGAGAGCCAGATTACCTCCTGCTAAGTCCGTTAAAAAGGAAGAGAGTAAGGCCTCAGCGGATAATCCCATGAGCCAAATCAAGGTCTCTCAACAAAGGAATTGATGGCTATTAAATTAAAAATTCCTATTAGAGAAAAGCAACACTACTCAATCTTCCACTTCATCACGGGTGTGAGACCCATTAAGAGGTAAGCTATTAAGAAAATTTTTGATTGCACTCTACCCAATCCTTTTCTCAAAAATAATACTTAGAAAATAATTTTATTTCTATTATAATTAGAAAAGTGCTATCATAATCAAAGTGTATTACTATAAACTTAGTACAATATCATGATTACAATTTGTTAGTAGAACTATTATTATGACTATAATATACAATTTAATTATCAAGAATATTCACTGTAGTAATTCTTAATATAGTCTATACACTACAAAAGAAGGAATAACTCCCGGCGGTTTTTTTTTGTCTCTACCGATGCTTATAAGCGTCGGCGAATTCCCAGCCCACGCTTCACAAAGCGTGGATCAGACGTCGGGCAGGTGGGCGTGGGTCGGGTTTAACCCGACGCATCAAAAAAGCGTCGTCGGTCTATGCCGACGCTTTTAAGCGTCGTTCCTTTATAAGACTCCGACGCTTAAAAGCGTCGGCGTACCTCAACCGACACTTCATACCGTAGTTTCCGTTGGGCTATGCCGACGGTTAAAAGCGTCGGCCTAATCTGCTTTACCGACGCAATAAAGCGTCGTTAATGGCGTTTCACATTCCGTGCTAGTTCGTATTTCCGATGCTAAATAGCGTCGGCAATGGCATTTTTTATAAAATTTTTTTTTTGTAAATGCAATTTTTAATTCTCTGTATACATTAATTTCTAACAAAACACATACACTAAATCACATAGATAACAAAATACACAACACAGACAAGAACTTTTCATTCAAAATCTCAATATTATCATATTTGATTACATTGTACTTCAAAAACATTTTAAAAACATCCATCTCAAATTCCTAAGTACACAATCTACGATGTATCAAGAGTCGACGGCATCATCTCTACGAGTAGATGAAGTATCAGCAACCTACAAGAAAAAAAATACTTTAGAAACTAAAAATACGAAAGTCATCACGCTAATACAAGAATACATTATAATTATATAAAATATTCAAATATATTTAGTTATGTACCGGAGGAGCAAATCTCTGCAAAAAAGATGAAATATGGTCAAGCTGATTCTGCAAAGATTGTATCTTCAACTCTTGGCTCTGCTTCAACTCCGCCATATCAGTCATATGACTCTGCCTCATCTCCTCTATCCTTGTCTCATATGACTGCTTTATCTGTGCCATCTCTGTTTTCAAACTACAAACCTCTGCAGTGCTAGTACCTTGTCTGGCATCTTGGGTATATCGGCTCACTGCAGACAGCTGAGTGGGGGTAACTCCAATACCGTAACCCCTCACGCGACCATAACGTTCTGGGCCCATCAATTCGGCATAGACCTGAGCCTCGACGCGACTGGCCGCGTCGGATGATGATGACTCCCCGACGCGCTCTGAAATAAGATTTGTAGCTCTTTCCTATATCTCTCTCAAAAAAACAAACAGTCACATTAATAATTTAAAAGAAGTAAAATTAATTAAAAAATTATGATAAAATAAAAAATGAATACATACAACTATATCTCTCGACTCGTCCCGGACAAAGCTGCCATCTCGGTGAGTGTGGGTCATCTTATAAAACTCTACCTCACCAGGCTCCCTTCCATGCTCTACTATCTACACATACAGAAAGTATATGGGCAAACTATATATCATGATACGTGCTATATGTTAGTAGAGTTTCAAATAGTTTCAAAAGAACTTACGAATTCATTTCTACGTCTCGCATAACTCTTCGAGCCTGAAGTATGAGGAACTGCTTGAGATGCTCGTGCAGCTCTACCAATATTAGAATATGTCTGCCAAAATAAAAGCACACAGTATAATATGATTCAATGTATATATTTGCAATCTATATTAATAATAAAGATAATAGAAGATATTGAAACAATATACGTGACCTGTCCTCTTTCAGAAAACCAGTAATGAACAAGCTCCCTCCACTGCTGAGGGTATACATCAGGAGGAGTCACACGAGCAACCTCCTCCTCTGTCATACCCTCGCGCTTGAAGTCCATCTTCAATTTTGCTTTATATTCTTTCCATTTGCGATTGAGGGACTTTAGCACCTAATCATGGCTCTCTGGAGGGAGTACAAACTTACCCTACAACAAGATTCAGAATGTTATAATAATATTAAACATCTAAAATAAAATTATGATACTAAGCAAATTAATATACAGGAGGTGTCGAATTAAAAAGAATAAATTCAATTCATTACCTGTATAAGTCTAAGAAGCTCAACCTTATACGAAGGAAGCATGTCATTCCACTTCGTATAGTTGAGTGGACACAGCTGACCCTTGCGTGCAACCGATCCTAAAAAGCTTGATAGTAGACTTCCAGCTCTATTGATGGGCTGCCCCAATTCGTTGCATCGAATGATGATCTTCTCACCCGGAGGAAGCTTCCACACATCCTTTGCTTGAGTGGGTCCCCGTCTCGTCCTCACTATCCCTTGTCCATCTATTCAAATTAAATAAAATGTCTTAAAAAGTTGAAGACAAATATGAACATAACTTTAAATCGAATTACCCTGGATCCGGAGCTCATCCTCCGGACAATCAGCAGGAGGCTCGCGCTGAGATTCTGACTCGTGCTGCTGGTGCTCACATGACTGCTGGGACTGATCAGAAGTAGATCCCACCTGAGAATGCTGGAACTCTACATCTCTAAATCGTCTCCCTTGGGGCATATTGTTACCTGGTATACACAAAAAAGATATTTGGTTAAATAATAAATTTATACTAAATAAAGTTCCCCACCATCTTTTGCTCTTATTTTAGTTTAGTGAGTTCCCCACCATCTTTTGCTCTTATTTTAGTTTAGTGAGTTCCCCACCATCTTCTGATTCAAAAAACATTTTAGACATATGATAGAATGATGTCAACATGAATCTAAACTTCAACAAAGATACTTGGAACTCGACTGGTCATTCTCTGCCATGTCATATGGTAATCTGAAAAAAAATTACCTCTACTAATGCATGTTACTGCTCGTCCTTGACATAAACATGTTACAAGGAAACATGTTTAGCTGCTGTTATTTATGCTCTATCATCCAGACAGCAAATTGCATTTAAAAGCAGAATGTAAAAGCCATCCAACATTTGATGCAAAACAATTACCAATGCAAGACCAAGATTCCAGCAATTTATAACATTACAAATAAAACTCAACTTTGAATTCACATGTTTTATGCAGAAACTTCGAACACTTAACTGTATGGGTATCATTCCACTGAAAAACAGCACAGGCTTTGTTTAGCGGTACTCAGAAACCTTGGCATACTTTGGAACATTGGGCCTTTGTTAACAATGGACAAAATCTAGGGTCTAGATGATGGGTTTGGAGGAAGTTGGAGGAAGCATGGTGTTTTCCCATTCTTGCTTCTAAACTGTCAAGTAATGCATTCATGGGGACAAGGTCAAGAAATTGTCTCAGTTAACAATATCAGAATAAAGAAATACACTCAAGAGGTTCTCAAATGACTAGCTGGGAACCCACTGAAACTATATGGTCCACCACTTACGTAACTAGTTATGGTCCCTTATAGCAGCCTACTGAATGAAGCTATTTTTGTAAATAGACTAGTTTAAATCACAATCATGCCATAAATTGCATCAATTATTTGGTAAGATATAATACCATCCAACTTTCATCTAAGAACAGAATATTTGGAAGAGAAAAGGATATTAACTGCAGTAAAAGCTTTTTCTTTAGTGAAATTGGTTTCTGCTGGACATTCTCAAGGGTATTTTTGTGTGACAAATAAAGTCTTGGGATAATCGGAATTGGCATAGCCTGAAGAACTGAAAAATTTTAAAAGATGAATGATTCACATTAGTTAATGTTTTGAACTACTTAATATTAGCTAGAACTAGCTTCTATGCTATG